>NC_087069.1:38789332-39084079 GCF_963678635.1 Symsagittifera roscoffensis | reverse complement strand
TCACAAAACAGGTCAAATTATACTGTCAGTGGAAAGGATTGAATTTCCTCCAAAAACAGTTTTACGAAACGGCGAAGGTTTTCAGATAAAGTGTTTTCGAAGTGTTCTCGGACAAGGCTCCTCCAAACAACATCTTTTCCAGTATGCTGGCTGGTTTCAATCAGCTTCTCCAAAAAAATGTTGACAACGTCAGTGAACTTAGAAAAACTGTCTCGTCAAAAACTGTAGTAAATGCAATCCGCAATCCCAAAACCTGAAAAAGAGCAAGAAATTAGCGAAACTGTACAAAGAAGCTCACAAGCGCAGTCTATGCATAAAAACCGATACACTCACAAGACCCTAAGTTTGTAAAATATTACGTACATTTTGACACTTAATATTCGACTTCTATTTTGATTATGTGACACCAGGTTGATTTTTTCTTGTGGGTGGACAAAAGTATTATTGGACTCAAAATAATTTTATAAATAACTATCTGTATGCTATTACTTTTCCATCATAAGACTTTTTCACAATAAAAAAAGTCGAACAAATATGAAACAAAGAAACGTGCGCACCCGTTCTTCTTCCTGGTCCTTCTTGCTGCTTCCTGATAACTCAAGGAAACGTTCGGTTTCATTTGATTTGTAGAAATATTCAAAAAAATCGGTCGTTTGCTGTTGTCGGGTTGTTTCAAAAGGTTTGTGCGTTCTCGTATCAACACTGAGGTCTAGTTCCTCATCTGTCTGAGCCATTTGTTCCTTTGAGATGTTTCAGTGTTGTTTCTTCTTTTGTTGGTGGTTTTTATGTCCAAGTTCTGCTTTTAAAAACTAAAATTACGTAGATGGCAATTTTGATTCTTTAAAATATCTTAATTTTTTGACCCTCCAAAACTGCAATAACTTTCAATCTAAGCTTGTTTTCCAGGTTTCAAGAAAAGTTTTCCAGGTTTTTGCATTCAGCTTTTCGAAGTTTCATCAACCAATCAACGGCTGCAACAGATTGGATCAAGTGTCTCAATTTTAAAATACAACGAACAGATCAAAAACTGATATTTATTATTGTGATTACTATGAAGCTATATAACAATGATATAGATTTTTTGTCATATTGGTAGAAAAGGCAAAGGAACTTAAAAATGAATGATGAAAAATCTGTTTTTATTTACTTTTGTCCAAATTAACGAGCCCTACTCTCCTTCTAAAAATAGTAATTAGCCAATAAAATACGAGCAAGTTGAGCTTGCTGAGTGAAAATGATTTGCATTATGAAAGAAACCAAAATTTTTCCAATTTTTTTTACAGTTTTTATAATTTGCAAATGAGAAAGGCTTAAGTTCTCAACTTAAGTTCTCCTACTTTTGAAATTGATGCTCCCCTTTTTTTCCTTTTTGTTTCACTTAATTTGTTTAGCGTCCACGTGACAAGCTAAATCACAAATTTAAATTAATCTAGAAGGCAGAATCACTTCTCTTAACTTTGAAGAACCTCACGTTAAAAAACTAAATGTGCCACCTTGGTAGGAAAATCCAGTCTGCGAAACCTTCATGGTCGGAAGTCGAACAAAAACGAAATCAAGGCGAGTGAGAGGTATTAAAAAATATGTTCACTGTAATGCAAAAAAGGTAATTTATAACTGGCATTAATAGAACTGGAAGTGACGGGCAAACCGAATCTGTGGACCGCATACACCATTCCAAATTTCTTAAACCAAGAGCTCAAAAAACCCCAATAAGTTAAAACAGACCTTTTTATTTTAGTTGCCCGTGTCTTTGATTTGTTGCTCGCTTTATGAAGTTGGCTGGCATTTTGAACGCATTAGTGAAAACCTTGAAAACCTTACTTCACTATAATTGTTGCAATTGTTGAAAGTTATTTCACTATAATCACTCTCTCGGAGACAAGGTGGTCTTACCATGTCTGTTACCAAAAACAGTGACACAGCAAGGGAGATCCAGCCAACTGGTATAAATTATGCGAGCAGAGCAGACCAAGGGAGTCTTCCGGCGATCGTATACCAACAGTGAGATACAAATTGCTAAGAGTGTCGGCAGGGGCGGATCTAGGATTTTCTCGATGGGGGATTTTCAAAAAATTTCAAAATTTTTGTCGACTTTTTTTCTAGGTCGACCAAATTGATTTGCAAGCTCTCCCAAAGCCAAAAAAAAACCTTGTTTGGTCAAACTGTCTGCGCCGCAGGCAAAATTTAAAAAAAACAGGCCAAGAAAGGCATTTTTATGCAATTTTTGGAATTTTTGACCAAAAAATTGCGTTTTTTTTCGACGCGCGCTCCCCTCTTGAAATTAGTATATATTGGGGCCGGTGGCACATTTAGAAAATTTTTAGGGTCCGACACCAAAAATGGATATCTCAAAAAAGTACAAAGGGTGACCCTTTGGGTCGGCAGGGGGTCAAAATCCTGAGGGGAAAGGGCGTCCGCCCATCCCCCACACTAAATCCGCCCCTGAGTCTCGGAAAGACGGTAGCAATATCTGGGAGCTAAGACTCACATTGAAAAAAAAACAGGTTGTCTAACCACACATGGAGGTTTAGCTTAATTTGATTAACTCTGTAAGATTTGAATGAAGTTTCAGCAGGTTTCTCAATAAATCAGTTTCTAAGATCTTGTCGGAAACTATATAAGCAGTGTTTGACCACATCTGAATTCTCAAATCGGAATAATACCGAGGTCAACCCAACTTCGACAGCAATTGTTGTTTGTGTCGGACAGATTGCAAACAGTCCGCAAAACTTCGGTTGTCCCTGATGTGAAGAGCGTTGGATGACAATTTTGGACACCACAACTTGTTGTAGGAAATCAAATTTAAAAAGGTTTTTTCTAGATAAACCGCTCAAACCTTGCGCGGTTTTTGAGAGGTTTTTTTAGATAAGCCTTTCAAAAACCGCTCAAACCGCTCATTTTGAAGCAAGATTTTGAGCGTAATTGTCTAAAAAAGCCGCTCAAACCGCTCAAATCTTGAATCAAATTAGGTGAAAAAATCTCGACTCGGGCAGTTTCTTAGCTTATTTTCTCATGTGTCAAAAGACACATCAACGGTGATCATTGACTTCAACCGCACCACTTTGGATACAAAGGGTACTTCGCGTTAACTATCATTCCTGTTCCTGTTACTTGGATTTTCCTGTTCCTTGGACATTCCTGTTACTTGGATTTAAAAATCATTTTTTGTGTCTGTAGGTTCTAGGGTTCTAAAGTCTCTAAAAATGTTTAAAATTGGTCGGAACGATCAAAGGAATTGGAAGAACAAAAGAAGAACAAAGGGAGCGTCCTTCATGCGGAGTCCGTTTAAAATTTACAAAACTCACAGTTTGGCTTTGTAAGGATCTGACCTCAGCTTCTGCCTTCTCAGATGAGACTTCGGTCAATAAAAATCTTTTATGTTCATCAGTCAGACTCATTTTCTGAAACGACCCTATCTGCCATAACAATTTTTTTGTTTAACGACTTTCAAAACTGTTTTATTTTGAAAACCGACAAATTGTTTCATTTCAATAGCTTTTAGACATGCTTAAGCTTGCTATAGAAGCAATGAGACATCGATTAGCCTGCTTCAAGAACCTAAAACTTTTGCGAGCTCATTCGTACTTGAAAAAATTAGCAAATTTCCGAAGTTTGATAAATTGAACACCTATTTTTTCAGAAAAAATGAAATTTAATGGTAACTCAAGTCACGTTTTGCTCGAACCCTCACTGTAAGAAAGAAAACCGACTGGAATTGTGAGCTGAATATTAGTGCCGTGCCGCGACGGAACCATAAAAAAACGGTATACAAAAACGTGATTTGTGTTGAGTTATTTTCCAATAAACTGCTTAGTTAAAAATGGCAAACTCCAAGCTACAAATATTAAGTTATTTGAGGCCAGATAATTGATAGAAAAAGAATTGTAAAAATATCATAGCTGTTTCAAACGGAAAAATGAGGCGTACAAGCGAAGTGCGAGAGTTGAGAGTCTGGTAAGAAAAAGCAAGGATTTTTTTGAGCAGACTAGTCAAATCAAATCCAAGGAAACTTTTCAGGGATTTGGAAGAGTATTTGCACCATAAAATTTGGGCCAATTGTTGTTCGATTCAAAGAGCCAGGTGTTCCCCTAATTACATGGCTTCAGCTGATAATACTGTAGCAAAATTCTACCGAACGTAGGCCTCCGCAAAATCGCTTATGGCAACAGTTCGTCGATCGATACGTCCGCATAGTATAATTTTGAAGCAAGTTCAATGATCCCCAGTGAGCACCAAAAATCATCTAGGCTTGCAAAACTGTAAAGAGAGAAGTTAGAAAGACAAAACGAGGCAGCTTTGAGGTTGAGACACGAGGAAGACAGACTCAAACTAGAGGAGTTGAAAGTGGAAGCTCATCAAAAGATATAAACTATAAACATATAAACTATTCAGGGAAACTGGAAATTCACAAACTCATCATTAGCTATCAATGAAGACTTTAATTTAAAAAGTTAGCTGAAAAGAACAGAAAAAAGCCGAGGCCAATGTAGGAGAAACTGAATATTTTGACGACCTCAGGGAAACCGATGACGACACGTGCAATTCTGAATTATCTGTTGTCAGCTGTCTGACTGGGGCGAGCGGAAAACGTATGGCTGAAAGGTGATGACAATACAGCAGCGGAGTTTGCAAAGGTAGCCCTGATAAATCCAAGCTATAATGCTGGACCTTCGATTATCATTTAGTCGGTTCTGGTTAATTCAGAAACTATTTCTGGTCAACTCAGCAGTAAATCCAAGTTTTACCGGTACCTTTTGCATGGCATCTTAAGATTTTGTAGCATTAATCAGAAGTAATGCCATGAGAAACAGCTAGCATTTAAGATTGTGCACAAAAGAATTCCTCACTAGCTACTCATATTACAGCATTTGTGCCATCATGTAAACAAAATGATCAAATGTCTTTCGATCAATCCAGCTCCTCTAATTCATTTAAAAAGTCTTTTCTCAAAGTACACCTTTCATTTCGCAGTCGTTGAGCGTAAAAACAGCTGCTGCTTCAAACCGCGAAATTAATTCAGCTGCATTTCTTACTGATAACCTGAGTATACAATTCATTTCTTCTCTTATTCTTTCAAGCACTCGGGCTTCTCATTCTTGTTGCAAATTCGAATTTCTGCCCTAGAATGTCAAAATGACTTAACTCAATTTGTTTGATAACACCGATGTTAACAAAAGAGTCAGAATGACGGGCCGTTAAAAATAAATGTTTTCAAAACCTTCACAAACGCTGGAGCTGTATACTATATTGCACCTCGATGTATGCCACGACCTACTTCTGCTTTCCAACAGCCCACTCAATTTCCAGCAGTTATTATAGCAGACTCCACTGGCCCGTCCTCTTCTTCATCTCTGCTCGTAACTCCCGAAGATAAACGAAAAACCCATCACCTGTATTAAAGCTTACCCAATTAGCATAACATGTGATCCCTTAGCATAACAAATTAGTTTGACCAAATAAGAAGCGTAGCCAATTCCGTACATTTGACCAGCTATATAAAGCTTACTTACTTGAAAACTCTGGTCACCGTTAAAACAAAATCCGCAGTTTTCGAGTTCGCTCATTCTGGTGATTGATATTAAGCTACTAGGATTTTGAGCGTATCTTCAGTCAAAATCACACAATTCTGAGCGCTAAATTGGATAAACTGGGAAACGTTTTGCCATTTAAAATGCAGAACTCCGATGTGTGATTAGTTTTGCATCTGCAATATCGAGCTTGGTAGCAGCACTATTGAAATGTCTTTCATATTACTCAGAGAGTGAGAGCACAACGTTCCTAAACCAAGAATCGCAAAGTTACAGTTACCTCCACAAACTGAGGAAGACTGGGTTGTGCATGTAGTCAGGGGAACGTGGTCCCGACAATCTTTAGTTGAGTTCAATATTAGGTTAAAGGAGACTGCAGACGCAGAAAAGCGTATGCGTAAAACATCAAGTAAGCCGCAAACTAAAGACGTTGCAAAAAGCAAGCAGGTAACTAAGCTGTTGACTTCGAATAAGCGCTTCGATCGAGCTCATTTTCATCATGCTTGGCTTTTAGGAGTCAAGCTGTGCATGGAAAAAAACTTCGCTTTGCTTCTCTCCATGGTAATCATTAATTTAAAAATTGTCCCAAAGCAAGAAAACGTTCAAATTTTTAATGTTACAGCACTGATAATGTGCTGCTGCTCGGCGCAGAGCGGGTGTTTCCTCCGCGAGAACAAAAACAACGAACAGCAAACTCCGACAGTTCGGCTGCTAGCACCAACGTGGAAAATGCATGTAAGACAATTGCAGACCCGAAACATCTTCTGAAATGAGTTCTTGTTCCGCATCTATTTTTGACCATAAAGTTCTTCTACCTGTGAAAGAGTTATAAGTTTTCTTGAATGCTACCAGTACCAAAGCGCTGATTTTGTGCGGCAGTCCTTGCAGCAACTCATATGAGTCGTCATGGTTTGCAAAGCATCTCAGTCTTGAAAAACAGGATTTGAAACTTACTCTCAATGGAATAATTACACCGTAAGTATTTCATTTTCAGGAAGCTGTGATTGCTGATTTTTCAGAAATTGCTGAATCAATGATTTTTTCTAAAGCTTCAGTATATGTTCACGGAAACCTCAATATTGGGACGCCATTTACTGATGTGGCATCGTTTCAAAAAACCGTACTGGTACTTACAGACCATAACACCGTCGATCCTAAGCTGTTCAGATGTTGAGTTTATTGCAAGGAGAAGATGTCTACTATCTCATCAAACAATTTGAAAACTTTCAAATCGGGGATCAAGATTTGCCTATTGCCTACGTCCAGCCATTTGCTGTGTGTCGAGAGGTCGTTTGCCGTCCACAACTTGTTCAGTCTCCACATGCTTCAATTGTTACATCGAGGATGTAACTCTAGTCAATATATGTCAATTCATGTAATGAAATGTAGTCAAATGGTACATACAAAACGCTTGAGGCTACATCATCAACTCATTAAAAAACCTCTAGTTTTCTTCAAAGCAATATAAAACATTATAGTGTCCATGTTTTAGTCGGAATTCTTTGAGCAGATGATAGTGTGAAATTTCAGAACAATTATTTTTCCTAATCTGTGCACTTCAATTCATTAGAAGAGTGCTTTATTAAAGACGATTCTCTGCGCCTCCAAAAAAATCCGACGACTTTAATCAATTCGAATCGCACGGCACGAAAACGCGCCCTAATATTAGCCGGTACTTACAGCATCAGGCCTTCGTCAACCCAAACAAGACCAGAAAGGTCAAAAGAGCGTTAAGTCCAGCTTCCAAATTTCATGGATTTTCACTCAATGAACCACTTCTTGTTGCTCCAGCTTTGTTGCAAAGCCTGCTGTATATATTACTGCCCATCAACAAAAACATGCTATATCCGAAGACATCAAGGGATTGTTTCTCCAACTCGGAATCCCTGCCCGAAGACCAATCCTCTTTGCGTTTTCTGTAAGTTGCGACACCCAACAACAGAAGTGACGGTATATCAAAACACGCGACGTATTTTCAGAGCACTTGTCCCCCCAACGTGCGCTAATTTCGGATTACAATAGACGGCTGATGAGAAAAAAACCCAGTTACCCTGAAGCCGCAGTAGTTGTTTGAGAAGAATTTAACATGGAAATTTACTTGGAGTCCATGCCCAAAGCTGAATCAGCCGTAAACAAACCTAGAGAGCTTTGGTTGCAATGCTTGGAAAAGGAGGATTCATTTTGACTGAATTTTAATAGTGTTATTCCTGAGATATAAAGGAAGGTGAATGAGCCCGAATAACGAAAATAATGAAAACTTAAAGAAAGTACTCGTCCGTATCGACATCTTGTCGCTATTTTTAGGCCCGAAATTGGGTTAAATAAGACACCCTGAAATTAGGTCGAGGGATAAGTTGTACGCTGCAGAGAGATCACACAACGAACCCTATTCAGTTTTGTGCCATCTGTATTTGACCCCATTAGTCTTGCTGTGTCTTATACGGTGTAACCCCGTCTCGTGTTAAAGGAAATTTGGCATCTCAAGCTTCAATTATCGGACAAATCCTTACCAGATGACGACTTTAAAATACAATTTTTTGCGGCGACAATCAGGCTAACCATTGCTCTCAAAAATGACAATCCCTCGCGCTTACATCAGTTTGCTCGAAGATATGATTGAGTACCACAAGCTTCGCGACAATTCGCTTGGAATAAATTGCCGCTTTGGGTTTGTTGTGGTCGTCTGTCAGAATTTCAGACCACAGAAGTCATTTGCGTGTTTGGGATGGCTCGTGTAGCGCCAATAAAAACTAAGCCAACAACCAAACTCGAACTGCGAGCTGCTTTTTTGGCTACTCGTCTTTCCAAGACAGTCAAAATGCATTTAGAAGGCATTTGAGTTTTCGGATACCCCAATTCCTTAAGTGGTCGAGTAGTAAAAATTATAACACTACTTAAATGTAACAACTTGGGTTAAGAAAGAAGACCCGTTTTTTCATCGGCGGGCATGGTAGTTTCAATTCGGGCAAAGTCAATCAGACAACCAGAAAGAGAGTAAAAAGAAAATTTCTCATCCAGTCAACGCGGTAAACTCAATTCATCTCCTCCCTCAGTTTTTAAATTGTCCTGAAATCGATAAAAACTAATTGACCTAAAACTTTTTAAGTTTTTCCTTTTAAACATAGTCAAGTTAAAAGCAGAAGAGTCCTAGTTCATCTATCAAACGAAGTTAACACCATATTGGAAGGAAACAATGAAGACCTTGTTTGAACTGGCTAAAAGCGACCAGGTTTGTTTAAAAAAGTCCGATTGTGGTTATCAGAGACAAAGTCGTGTTGGACCTTGATTCCAAATTTTTGACTAATCAGATACCAAATATCAACTTATTCAGGAGAACGAAAAGGGAGGTTTTTTTAGTAATTAAGACTTTTGAAATGCTCATAGTAAACTAAACTATATCACGAAACTATATATACAGATGAATCTTGAATTGTAGCTTGAACATTTATAATTGTCATTAGTGTGATTTGAGCTTATTCCTAGCACTATAAGACAAAAAATGGAGCAAGCTTGCCTGATAAGAGTTTGCATATTTAACGAGAAACAAAAAAATAAAAAAAATAATGATGTGGTAAGAAGAATGATCGAAAAAAGCGTAAGAATAAACCAACGGAGTCCGAATTGAAAAAAAATTGGGTTAGTTTAGATTTTGTATGCTTACTTAATCATTTCTCCAGTCATATTTTTATACCATTATTTTTCTCTTTTAACGCCCTGGCTTTAGTTATTTGGTTGGTAAAATTGAGGTTTTCTATATTTTTCCAGATCAGAACTTTTTATCAAATGTTTTGCCGCGCTTGAGCTCTTTTTTTAAAAAGCCCCAAAGATTAAAAGAATGCGCTGCCTCTTCTCCTTGAGCTTCTACCTTGCTTGTTATTGAAATTATATGGCGGCCTCTTCAATTATCAAAAGCGCTGTATGCAGACAAAATAGACCAATATTTAGACTTGTTACCTTTTTTGCACGCATGTATATGGGCAGCAGCAAGGTTTTCAAATTACTTTTTAACTCTATTTCGATTGAAAGCAGAAAAAAAGATACCCTTTGGTTTCCAGTTCTTGAATGAACAAATTAGTTCGTTGAATGATGTTGAGGTTAGAAATTGGTGAAAACTGACAATGAAGAAATCAAGCAATGGCTCATTTGAAACTATTCTTCTTTGATCACTGTGAGCTACACCAATAATGTTGTATAGCTTTATGTGGGATGCCCTCGAAAACTTTAATTTTTAAAACATTTATTGAAATTCAGTTTATTACTTCATTACATTAAATTTGGTTGCATGCATATCCTGCATTACTTTCAAATTTAACCTCCATACACGACCAGTCATATCTTACAATTCCATAAAAAAATGAAACTTTTCCTGGAATCACAGAAATGGACGCCACGGAGTAAACGCTGATCTTGCATTTTCCATACATTGCTACAAAAAAAAAACAAGAAAATCAAATTTTTCGAAATCGGAGAGATATGTTTTTATTTTTTTTGTTGCGAAATTTCTTTTAGGCACAAGTAAACGTTTTTGATAAGAAAAAGGCTTGCAAGTATTTTCATGCAAACAAATTGCATATAAATAATTGCCTAATCTAGTATTTTGATTCCGGTGAAACAAAACTAATTTTGATTTTTCCGTGAACTCAGATTTTTAACTTTAATAACTTTTTTTCGAATAGCAAAAAAAAAACAAACTTTGGCGCTAATTTTCAATTACAAAAAAATTTGAAGAGAAAACTTTCTAGCTAAAGAAAAAAGTTTTTTTTTCATAGCTCTCAAGGATTTTTTTTCAAGCTTATGAGGCAAAAATCCAAATTCAATGGATTTTGAGAGAATCGGCGTTTGATTTATGAATTTTTTTGCAGAAAGAACTTTTGGTCTTTGGTTTTTTGCTATAAATATAAATCTAAAGCGAACCTCAAAAAGAATTTCTTAGTACTTGCTTGTCATACGATTTCTTGCCTTGGGAAAGTTGTAGCCCTTTTTTTCATAACAATATGTATGTATGGTTTTATGTTGAATCTAGTGATCAGATGATTGAATTTTTTTAGAAAATTTTTGAAAAAAAGTTTTGATACACTTGGCTTACTGGTGGACTCAAAAATTTAGCCTTTGGAAAAAAATTAGAGCAGTTCAAATATTTAATATTGCAACAGCTGCTTGTCTTTCAGTTTGGTTTCTTCAAATGAATTAGATCTTGGATTGTTGTTCGATCATATTGTCTAATATTGGTGGACAGCAAATACTAGAGACTTGTTAAATATGAATGTTTTTGTTTAAACTGGTTTTCTCTGATCTACAGACATGATAAAATTAGTTTGCTAATATATGTCAGTGAGTAAATAAAGATTATAGCACAACAATAGTCTTCTTCTGTTTACTCCTATTTGTTTTGTGCAGATATTGAGTTTAGCGATTAGATATGCAATATTTGGTTCATTATGTAACATATAATGACAGTCATGGTCAATGTGTTTGTTACAGGTAACTAAAAGTTATATTTCTACAGTTAACTCTGGACTTATTTCTATTACTTTTTGTAATAAATATACAATACACGAAGTACTGTAACTTTATAAAAAAAGGTACTTCATACTGTAACTGCACAAAGTTGATTCTTTTTCGTGTTGTAATATACTTACATTACACGAAGCACTGCATATGTACCTTTAACAAGGCAAAGTCACAAACGGAACTGTGCTATCGCGCCATAGACGTCTTGTAGAAACTCCGATCTCAGGAACCACTGGTACCTTGGGAAGGTTGGGCTCAAAAGTTTCAGCTACTAGGAGAAATAGACATAGCAAACGAAAAAAGGGATAACGGAAATCTATCGGGGTAAAATGCTCTGCCACAAAAAATATATTCAACGTTAGAGCCAGTAGCTAAAACAGTTGAAACTTGCAGAGCTAGGTAACCGGATTGAGTTTTTAAAAGAAGAAAGTCACAAACCGTAGATTCACATTATTTGGCGAAAAAGACAGAGCGATCTGACTAGGGGTTCCATTTCGGACCAAAAAATCCATTATGCGAGATGTGGTCATATTTAAGATAATTACTGCAAAACTCCGGAAAAAAATGTATGGAAACCTTAAGACCGTGAGATAATCTAATACTTGCGGTGGTAAGAGAAAACGGGGAGCTCATATACTAAAGAGTTAGTGGAGGAATTTGAAATTCATAAATAAAAGTAACACCCAGGCGCAATCGAACAGGCCGGAACTATGCGCGTGATGAAACGTGAACCAGAACCAGTAAACGGAGTCAATGGAGAAGTTTTTGACAAGTTTCAAATTTGCGTAAACGAGGTAGTTGGAGTTTAAAAAAATTCACAGTACAAAATGAACGCTATCGGAGCTTTGACAAAAATACGACACTGAAGAAATTGGAGTACCTCTAATCAGTACAGTTATAGATAAAAATTGCAAAAAGCATCGAAAAAACAATGATATTCACGCCGGGAAATGCCGCTGGCAATCAGACCTCCAATTCAATTCTGTAAGCCCGTTATAGTTTATTTCGCTGAAATAGTTGCGTAAATTGAAAAGGTGAGTTAAAATCATGGCTATTAAGAATTTACAGGAAGAAATTATTAATTTTTCTATAGCGCGACAAAATTTTTTTAAAACAATCGGACCGATAGTCGTGGATATTGAGTCAAAAGAATTGACCGCTGAGGCAGTGTAACTTAATATCACGTCGAGCCGCCAAGTTAGCTCCCGGATGTTTTGGGAGAAAATGCCTTGCCATTCAGGGGAGAAGAAGTGCGTCAACGAACAGTAGAAAAGGAAGCCAATAAAGTAGGTGCGAAAATCGGCAGTGGTTTGAAGTACTCACCGGTACAATTTAACTTCATTATTTATGCAGAAAGATTTCAAACAACTGTTTGAAATAAAAGTTTTGTTGCAAAATTGCAAACCAATGACGCACTTCTACAATCTCTTTGTGGCCAGTACATGGATGCCACGAACTGTCAAAAATTGAAGGTGAAAATAGATAAGTAAACGGTTGATTGTTTCATCCCACAAAAACTTGAAGCAAAAAGTACGGGCTACAAGCTCAAAAACTTTCCCACGATTAAAGTTTGGTTTCAAAACCACAAGCGCAATAAACGTTGTTGCATTTTTTTTTACCTAAATCTCTTCAAATGGCCAAACATTTAGTGAGTCTATTCCCCAAAACCCACGGCAGGAGGTCAGGGAGCTGCCAACAATTATTGTACGTGGCACAAATCAATTCGTCAGCCTTCGGCTAAAGCTACAGTTATTCCCCAGAATTTTTTCCCGAAAAAATATTTGATTTTCCAGAGTTTATCGTTGTTGAGTGTAAAGCAATATCAGAAAAGCAAAAGATATTTTGAATGGCTCAAAAGAAGCCTTAAAAAAGAGCAAAACTTTGCCGCTATCAATAACTTAGGACTAATTTTTTACCATTTTAAGGATAAGGTACACACAACGAATGGCACCCTTTTCTAGCAGGACCAGGTGGTTATATCTCCACAGTTTACAGCGTCAATCTTGTTCGGGCTTCACACCTGTCCTTCTGAGGTTATCGTAATGCGAATTTTAGTCAGTAAAACTTTTTATGCTGGTATGAGAAATTGAAATCGGTTATACGTGATGGCGATTTAATGCTTTTATATCCAAATCAGGGACCTAATCAGGAAAGACACTCAAATACCTTGAGACCAATACCACATACTTAAGGATACCATAATTATCTATCACTGTGCTTAGATTGATTAGGGAAGTTCCCGGGAATGAAATTACGGATAGTATGGATTCTTTTTTGGAAAATTACATAGCATTCAAGGCCATAACCGGGTTTGCTTGCACAGAGAAAGCTTTTTAAAAAATTGCAACAATTACGATATCAAGATGATGCTTGCGCAGCCGGAAACGACAGAGGGACCGGATTGGTCGAAAAATTTATCAACATTCTACCGGCGAGACTTATGGCATACAACATTAAAGATGGCCTCGAAAAAAGTTATGTTAGCTTTCGGAAAAAAAACTTGGTGAGCGATTGTCTATGAGCTATTCTCCATTCCAGACTCATTTCAACAGAAAGCCAAATAAAATGTGGCATTTGATTAGTAGGAGTTCTTCATCTGAAAATGTTTCAGGGAAAATTCTCTGGGTTAACTTAATCTTAGAGACTTAGTATAAATGGAAATTTGAGTGATGCTTTGTTTTTGGATTGGTTGAAAGGGAATATAGTGCAGATATATTTTATTACTATTAGATAAACTAGCTTAACTGTATTAAGCGACGGATGATGGCGGTAAAGTCAAGGTTAATGTTAGCATTAATTGAACATGGTGCCAGTAGCAACTGAGTACGGATTGAAGTTAATTTCAATCTTTTACGTCTGGTTATAAAGTTCCACTGCCAGGAACACTGCCGGTGCTATTCACGCGATGATTGATTGTGCGACAATCAGTGAAGAATTATATAAGAAATTTAATTGAGTATAAAAAACCTAGTCAGCAACAGCTTAAGCTTAAAGTAAAAGTAAAACTTCAGTTGCAGTATAGTATTTCAAATACTACAAAAGCGTAGAATGATACACCAATAGAATAGTTTCATTGAAAAACCTATGTATAATCTTGTTTTATTAGATACAATTTTTTGTTTGGTTGGCGAGAAGTTAATAGAGTCAATCTGCATCCAATTTGCTACAGAATAAGCACTTTTAGAGCGTTTTGGTAATGATGATATGATGGAGTTATAAAGTATTGAATTTTTGCCAAACAAAATGCATTATAATCGATTATTAGATCTAAATAATCGAGGATATACTATCAAGATTTACAATAATCTGAAGTTTGTATTTTTTTGGTAGATAATCAATTTTTTTTCCATTTTTGCAACTGCGGATCCTAATAGTTAACTTGGATGAAATGGGGTTTTTTCTTACTCCTAATTTTGAATTGTTAACCCCTTTATAAAGTTTTGATTGGATGAACTACTTTAAAATTAAAAACCACGATTACTAATTTTCGTTCATTTCTTAAAACCGAACTTATTTTCATTAGATCTGCAAAACCAACAAATTTTTGGCTTTTATTTTTCTCTCAATTATCGAGAAATTTCAAAAAATAAATCATATCAAACAATTAACTGATCCTCTTTCGCGATATCTGAGCAAACTAAATTATTGTATTGTGAATACTAATTGTATTGTTGAAGGAGAAAAAAAAACTTTGCGATAACTATCTCTGAGTTACAGGGAAGGGGAAGGAGGTTGTGGTTAAAACTTTCAGCTAGATAGAAAGAAGTAAAAAAAATCGATTTCTAATTTCAGACAAAAAAGCAGGTTGCATCTAAGTTATTCCTGATGAAAGTTCTAGGGTGAAGTTGCAGCTTGAAATCAGAACAATAGCTGCTGAAACTAATCGGAATCGAAGTTCAAAAAAGAACCCCTTGTTGAATGTATTTAATGAGGAATAACTTTATATCGCGGAAAAAACACATATCGCCGAAAAATCGCAATTAAAACATCCAATAGTCTGGAATGAGGTCTCACCAAAAACAATCGTTCCGATGCTAGTTAAAAAGTAATATTAGAATTTTTTATCTATGTTGCACTGGCAAAACTCGCTGCTATCTCAATTTTTTGCGTCCTTGATTTTTTGCAACGTCATCGAAGGTTTTGCTTCTCAATAAAAAATAAACGATCAGTTTTGTCCAAGCATCGTTGGCTTCAGTTTTGACAAATTTCAACAAATTAGATTTCAGAAATCAAACAAGCGATACCCTTTAAGCAATCTTTTATCTGTTGATGGAGAACACATAGTTTTAAAAACACGCTGAAAGACCTTGGTGTTTGGTGCAGTTTCAAGATTTCATGGGTATACCAAATCACCGAAAGGCATAAAAAGCAAATATCCAATTCAATTACAATAGAAGATCTTCACAAAACTCAGTGAGTAGCGCTGTTCGGGTTTCGCTTTTAAAAAGTTGCATACTATCAAAAAAAATTTATGAATCTCCACTTTGGCTTGCGACTAAAATTTAATATAAGGGAAGAGAAAAATTTCAACGAAGACGCAAAAAACATGAATTGAATACTGAGGCTTATAGTTTTTACTTGAATAAAAGCAAACTTTTTCCAAATTCACTGACAATTTTTTTAAATTAATGATGCTGAAAAAAAGTCGTAATAACGAGTAGCCGATAAATTTTCTTGATTTTTAGAAAATCGACAAGAGCCATGATTCAAACCGAACGGTAAACAAGACATTTTTGGGCGTGCCAATTATAACACGAAGCAAACTTTGTGAAAATTTCCTTTACCGTGTCGCAGAAGAGTCAAAGACCCTCGCGAGATCGAACATTTTTGCTGGCTATAATCTTTTTTAGTAACCTGTAATCTTTAGAAAGAATTTGAGGCTGTTATTGGTTGACTAACTACAAAAATTCAATTGCACGATTTATCCAGAGTCACGGTTTTTAAGTTTACTTTAATAATTTTGTTATCAATGACTAAGAGCAACTAGTTTCCGCTTTGCGGGTTTATTTCAATCTTATTATGATTATGAATATAGTAATGATTATTAATATAATTTTTATGATTATTTTTATGATAATTATATCATAATTATCAATTTCCTCATTTTTAACAAGACATGCCCTCTATGAGTAAATAACTTTAAAAAGTTGTAACTTGACCATTCTGCAATTTTTGGGATTAACGAAGTAGAAATTCATTTGTATTCATGTTCTCTAAATCAATGCTTTTAGGGATTTTTTTTTTGAGAACACTGTTCCGTTTTTCTTTGAAATTTACTGTATTAATATTCTTCTAAACTCCAGCCCAAACTTTTGAAAAAATTGAAAGCACTAATTCCATTTTTACAGAACGGAGGACAGCTTTACTACCCGTAGAAAAATATTTGGAACATGTGTTAAGTAGATAATTACTCCAGAAACGTCAAAAGTAAGTTAGAAATTTCAGAGCAAATAATTGACAGCAAATGTTTCGGCCAAACATTTCGGCCAGATATTTCGATTTCTTAGCCTCAATTGATAGTTAAGTGAGATTTTGTTGTTTTCTGTGAGCAATTTTCCGACCACCTAAAATAATTGATGATCTGAGACCAATCTTTACAAAGAAACTATCTAAGAATCGTTGTTGTGAGTTACGAGTTTTAAAATAGAGTTTGACCAATGACAAGAAATCAATACATTTTAAAATTTGGAGTAACAGAACCAAAGTCTGTTATAAAAACTAATTTGAATTGTCTAAATTTTTTGTAACTATCCGCAGAATATGTCGTCTTGTACAGTTTTTAACGAAACAATTTTTTAAAAAAAAAGACGAAAAAAAAACAAAAACACTTTTTCATCATAAAACTTGAATCATTCTTTCCAAATTAGAAACTATTTCAGAAGAGTAAGTCAATTGCATGTAAGTCAAATACACTTAAGTTTACACTTCCTAGGTTAAAACTTCAGATTTGCCTCATCCCTCCAGTTAATCCACATCGGTTTATTCGATTTTGAGATACAAAAATGGTCCAAAAATCATGTGTAGTGGAAACCACTGTGAATATTGACCAAAGCTTAACTTTTTCAAGAGAAAAATACTACTTCTCAAGACTTCACAGAAAACTGTCGCTCAAAAATTTGACAAAGAAAGCCAAACAACTTCAATCAAACGACCATAGCCCAGTTTTATCTTACAACGCTTGAAATAACGATATGCAACAAACGTTGGCGATACTTCACTGGCTCTACACCAAATGGTAACATAATAAAAGAAGATGTACACGTATACGGCACGGCAGAAAAGTATTGACAATCAAACGTGACCGCAGTGATGAACTCATGTAGAAGAGAGCAGAGATCAAATGCAAGGTAGACAATTGGAAAAAAAATAAAACTGAAATAAAAGATTCGGTTGCCAGATTTATCTTCATACCTAATTTAAAAAAATCCAGTTACATAGACTTTCGGTCACGATTCACCAGAAACCATGTCCATAGAAACACAAATTGACACAGTTACTCGTTATTTCTGTTGATCATTTTTTGATGCAAGTTTGACTTTCTCCAATGACATCTGTGTTTTTGATGTAGTTCCTAGTGATATTGAGAGTTTCTTAGACTATTTGAAAAACAAATTATGACACATCTGCACTAAACAAACCCCGCTCATTAAAATTTTAGTTGTATGCACATTTGGTTGTTTAAGAGAATTCACTGCAACAAATAGGTTCTTTCTTCTTTTTTTGCAAAAAAAACTCATTAAAACAATTGTTTTCAGCTCATTCACTAATATTTTTTTTTTCAAAAAAAAGATAGAAAGTTGGCAGAAAAAGTCCCACAAAAATCCTACAAAACTACCCAACATCTACACAAAAGTTAGTTTTTGAAAATCAATGCAGGGGAGAGGAGGCCAACTTAATTTAAATCAGGCGGCTCTAAGCGAAAGCAATATCAAACCATGTCCTCAGCCCTAAACATGTCCTCAGCTCTAAGCAAATCAAAAATTTTACTGGTGTTACTTTGCTTCAAAAGTTCGCAAAATAAATTGCACCATAAAAGTGCTTGCAATTGCTCAAACTTTTTGTCCTCATTGTTTATTGTCCAAAAAAAAGCAGTTTTTCCATTTTTTTTTTCGTGTTCCTTCTAACAGGATGATAAAAAATACGAATAACAACATTAAAGCTTGTTCAGCACAACGTACAATCGAAAATTGATAAACCACGAAAACACGCGCGAAGAAAGCAATCCAACTTAAGGGAAAATATTTTCAAAATCCAGCGAATAAGTGCTAATTACTGCAGAAAGAATGGCTTCAATAACCTCATTATTTATAAAGTTAATTAAGGTTCAGAAAATCTTTTCAGAAAAAAATTTGTTTTCTCACAAATTATCACCAAAATCATGCGAAACCAAAAAATAGTCAGACTGAATTCGGTCAATTATTTTTGACCTTTATGATTTCTCTTCTTAATAGTTGGGTTTTGTTTTCAAGAATTCAAAGTGCGAGAAAAGTGTCAATAAATCTAATTACTTGCATTTGGTGCCTGGCAATTTTTCCTTAAACAAAAAATTGTTTTTTTTTCCAATTAAGTTCCGTCTCAAAATTGTTGGGTTTTGTTTGCAACCGAAACAAGTGATAAAGACTCTGGCAACTCAATGCATCGGAAACCACCTAAGCATATAACAAAATGATCTAACAACATCACCAGGTAGCAAACTGCTAAATGTTGGTTTGCAAAATCATGAAAAGTGATTAAAATAGGCTTTTGGAACGTTTTTGGAAAGCAGAAACACAGAAACAGAAAAGTAAGCCGATTTTGTGCATCCGGGTCTACATTTTGCACACAAAAATAAGTTTTTTTTGTGCAAGTTTTTGTTCAAATACTCTTTCTCATTAAAGGTCTGGAGTCGCTATCAAAAAATGGTAGTCATACAATATCCATGAAGTTGTATTACTGTTTTGCCAAAAGTTTTTCTTTTTTTATGACAAAAAACGACTTCTATGCCAAAACATGAATAAACTTCTTTTAATTGTTGATACATCATCGCTTTTTCTCATAGACTTGTTTATGGAATTATAGGAATAGGCTGTTTTGTCGCCAATGGAGGTCAACACATGCTAATAATACTCAATACATCATTATTTTCCTTTTTTTCAAAAGTTTTTACCGATAGACCCAATTTGTTAATTTTGCGTGTAAAATTTTAAACTCTTGTTAAATTTCACTTTTTTAGTTCCCGATTTTTTTACATGCCGTAAAAATTATTAAAAACTACTTTATTTGTTAACACCACAATTGTTGAAAAATTTGAAATGACGATTAATCAGAACGGCTGATATAAATGTTCAAGTTCATTTGCGGAAAAAATGAAATGCGATGGTCAGTTTTTCAATTTCCTGAGAAGTTACAGAAGTCACATCTTGCATCAGCTTCATGACAATTTTTCCTTGCGAGTTATGACTTCCGATGAGGCACGGGAAAAAAACAAAAAGCCAATTTTCCATCAGTTGTGTATACGATCTAAAAATAGTTTGAACTAAAAAAATTGAAAGCAAAAATTGAGAAAACAGTTTGAGAAATTAAGTTTTACTTGTTAAAAAATTTGAAGTCTACCTTTTCCCCCTCTCTTTTTTTTTCGTTGCCGCTCGACCTCATCCATCAAATTTGTGAAAACGAAATAATCAAGAGTCGATTTATTTCAATTCATGGTTGCCCAAATAGTCAATTTTGATTAAAGCTAGAGCTCGTTTTCAGCATCTTGGTACAATTTACCCCTATTTGCCTAAAATATTGGTCTATTTTTGTTTCGAATGCCGGAAACTAGAAAAAAAAGCAAAATTGATATCATCTTGATTTCGAGCAGAATTTAAAAAAGGCGGAAAACGTGGGAGCAAAATTGATTCATAAGACAGGGTGCTATTTTAGTTTAATTAATAGTCCCGCTGTAATTACTTATTTTTCGACGCCATAATTAGTAAAATCTAGTTGCTATCAGTTAGTTAAAATAAACTTATCCATCAGACTAGCGTTTTTTTGGAGTTTTTTGTTGTGCTTTAAAAATTAGCAATTTTCAGCCAATATAAAAACTACGTTTCCTGCAAATCAGCTGCGCGGTTTCTGCTCAAACGAAAAAAAAAAGATAAAAAAATATTTTTAAAACCCATATTTTGAATTTGTAGGTTGATTTACAGAACGATGAAAAGCTTTACAGTTTTAGTTATCATTGTAGCGGTTTTAGAGTCTGTAACATTAGCCAGAGAAACAACACGTAAGTTTGTTTTCCTTTTTTTATAAATTAGTTTTTAGTTCGAGCGTTATTCGAAGGCCCCAAAACATATCTCCAGGAAAAAATGCCATTAAATCCTATTAAAAGGTTTTACAGCGGGCAGTCGTAACGAGCTGAAAAACTAAATTGTTAGTTTTTTTTAGATTCACTTTTGATTATTTGGTCAGAAGAAGTTTCCAATAATTTATTAAACAAATTGTTCAAAGATTCGTTTTTAATTGACACCACTTTTGATTTTCCAATAATAATCTAATCGTTTTTGAATTCGTTTTTTTTGCCACAATTTGAATATCCTTCCTGGAAACGCAACAGAACACAGTACACCTAATTCTTCTTGCGGGAGAACTGGGAGGAATTTTCCAAGGATTTGAACAAATGCAATGCATCTCTAAATATGATGTTCTATTAAAATCTAAGGTGTAGACAACACGGAGCAATATTTATTTCCACTATAGAGCAATATCAATGCTCAAATGGTATTTTTTTACGCTGAAAGTGCTAACTTTGTTGTGGGTTTGACTAAAAGATTTGACTAAAAATCAGTTTGAATAAGAAAACAACGCTGATCTTGCCTGAAGATAGCTCGTAGAGTTTTCTCTTTTTGCTTTGCAGTTTACTTATACACTGAACTGACTGACACAATTTGTTCATATTTTTTGAGTCTTTCCGGTTGTAACCGCCCCTCCCCTTAAATGCTTAAAAATTAAAACTTCATGATTTAGGGGGGGGGGGGATAAGCAAATGACCCATTTTTTCACAATTTTTGAAAATTATCAAAAGTTTGTAATTTACATTGTGATTATCAATAGGATCCTACACTTAATCAGATTCAAGGTTACTGAATCTGATAGGCCAGATTATTTCGAATGACGTTGTCAATCATTTCCAGGTTATTCATGAATGTCCTAATTGATGCTACAACAAACTCCTCATCATGCTCACTAGGGGGTAATGCTAATCCTACCGCATTTCGGGACATGTAGTCAATTAATCCCAATTTACTCCCTGCGGAATTTATCGGTCAATCCAACGTATGAGCCGGCTTTGACTTGTTTTTGATCTTTCGCTTGCGTTTAAAGCGCTGATTAAAGCTTGATGATCAGTGATGACGGTAAAATGTTTTCCATACAGATAGTATTTAAAATGTTTAATTGGCCACACGACCCCTAATAATTCGGGTTCTTTTTCAAAATATTTTTCCTCTACTGAGTTTAAGAAACGTGAAGCCTAAGCTACGGCGACCCATCCTTCTGGCGAATGTTGTTCCAGTGCAGCTCTTAATCCTGTAGTAGAAGCATCGCATACGATGCGAGTGTCAAGGTGTTGCTCAAAATATTTGTTTTGTGTTATTTCAGTGACCAATTTTAATATGTTTTTGAACATTGTGTTATGTTCAGTGGACCAGTAAAGTGGTTTGTTTTTTTTTCTGTGTTTTTTAGTAATGGGCGTAGAGCGGCAGCGGTTTGTGCCAATTTTGGTAAATATCGTGTGAGAGGATGTATGGAACCCATAAAGCTTTTTAGTTGTTTAAAAGATTTTGGTGGTGATAGTTTTTCGATGGCCTCAGTATTTCTTATAGAGGTTTTGTTCCCTCGCTATTAACTGTGAATCCTAACCACTCAACTTGTTTGCATGCAAACTTACACTGATCCAATGATATCGCAAGATTTTCCTCGTCCAGTTTTTTTTCAGAATTGATTGCAACTTTTGTTTGTGTAGATCCAAAGATCCTTTTGTTACCATTTGATTATCGTCCAAAAAGGCATAGGTGTTGGTACCTTTGTAAGAGTTAGATCGATCGCTTTTTGGAATTCAGCTGGCATATCCGTGAGGCCATAAAATCCTGTTTGAAACTGATAGGCCTCAGTGCCGTTACCACCAATAAGACTAAAGTTGCATTGTTCTTTGATTGTTTTATCTAAAGAGATTTGTGAAGGTCGAGTGTTGAGAATAGTGTTTGTTTGGGTTTGTCTGATTTACCACCTGTGTATTATTGTCCAACAGCAATTCAATGTTGGGCATTTGGTATTTGTTCTTGTGCGTGAATTTGTTGATTTTCTTAGAATCTAACGCGATCCTTTCTCACTGTTACAGCAATTGGGCTAATAAATTGTCGATCTGAACATTTATCTGGTTTGATAATGTGGTTCTGATCCATCAGTTTTTAAATTCTACTTCAACTCTTTTCAGTAGGTGCACCGGGATACGTCGTCCTTTCTGTTGTATTGGCATGAAGTCGTGGTTGAATTGAGTTTGCATCATGTGATTTTTCGATTTTCCGATACGTATGCGCAGTTGTTGAAAATTTTTTTTGACCCATTGTTTAATTTCTAGATCCGATTCTTCTTGTTCGCGTACGCTTAACACATTTTGTTTATGTTTTTCTTGGATCAACCTGATACTTGTCTGTGGTAGTATGTTGCATCCTATATTGCTGGCCTTTTGATCATCCACAATGATAACCGGGTCTGATTGAATTTTCCAGTGTAACTTTCGCCTAAATACTACACAGCGACGGAGCGTAGAAAAAGTACCTATTAACGACCGGCAGGCGTCAGTTATCTTAATCCTACTCGTTTTTCACCGTCTCGACCTTGCCAGTTGATTTTCTGGTCTGTTTAGGGCTAAGTAAAAAGTTGCTATTTTTAGGCCATCAGTCAAACGACTTTTGATCAGCTTTCGTTTACATGCTAACACAACCACATAGCTGAGTCTCGGATCCTCAGACTACGTGATTGCTATTAAAAACACGGCTCGAACACCCTATTTTATTATGTTTTTGTGTGACAGTTCTATATCAAATCCATTGGAGATGGATTGACCCTTTCCTCTTTCTAGCTACTCATATTCTAAAATATCAAGTTATACCGGTGTTAATTCAAAGTTCTATGGCATCCGAGCAGCTATAAAGTTAGTTTTATATAGTCCTTCAACATATAGTCTCTGGGGGGCCAAGCTTCCGCTCCCGTGTTCTTCTCGAGATAACGTTGTTATCTCTCCCAATTTGTGGCACGGGAGGTTTCCGCGGAATATTCCTTCCCCACTGAAGCTTCCTTTCCCAATAATTTCCACTGCTAAGGATCTTATCGTGTGTTATTGCCACGATAAGAGGCTTCGTTTTTTTCGTTTTTTCGTGCGACTGTTTTCTACTATATCTGTCGTTGTTTTGTTTTTTCGTTCTTTTTCGTCAAAATGGCCGTCTTATTGTATTTCTCAGAAATACTTGCCCGTCAATCAAAATTTTAAAAATTTAAACTTCCGGAATATTTCAACCCTCCTTCGCAGCATTTTTTTATTACCAAGGCCTTTAGTCATCGTTTTCTGTCCCGCCGGAAGGTTGCGCTGTGCCAATCTGGCAGAATGGCACATACTCCCCGGACAAGTTCCCATCAATGTCCCTATTGATCGCATAACACCGGGTTATCGTCAAGTAGTACTCCAGTTCTCTATAATTGATCTTACAAATCGCATTAGAAAATGAAATTTATCTACTCCACCTCAACTCACTGCGTGTCACAAATGGCATCGTAATACATCTCACTGCCTTCTAACATTTTCACAAAATTTGCATCATGAGGAGTGTCCTAGATAAAATTTCTTTTCTGACTATTTACGTCATCTTGCCATAAAACTTCTTTTCGCTCTTTGTGATTAAAAAGTTGGGACCCGTTAAAATTAACTTAACGTCACTCACCAAGTATAATCAGTTATTTATGCGGTCCTTTCAATATGAAAACTAAGAAACTCTGTGGCTAGGAAAGTTATTGAGTTACTCACCCTTTCCGAGCGAGCTTACCCAAACTTACCACGTCGCCACACAGTGAATATGTGATTTACACAGGTTAAAAACTTCAGTCGTGATTAAATAGGTAAATATACTCACCTATATCCCTCATATATATATAAATAGTCATAAATAAAATCAACGATTTCAACAATTTTAACAATTGCAACAATTTCCAAAGTTTGGTCTGACCAAACTAGATCAAAACAAAAAGTTATACAAGTTCAATAATCAAACTAGGTTGATTAGTTCAAGTTTTAACCCACAAAGACAATCAAGTTTTTTTTCCTTCTCTTCCTTTCTTGTTCACGTCTTCACTTATCATCTTCCTTCCATCATCTTCATTCCATTGCTTCTCCATCCTGATCTTCAGCGTCACTGTCTTCCAGAACTTTTTCTAACATGTCCATAGAGTTGCGGGCCGTGCCCCAACTCTCCTATTCCAACAGCCTCAGTTTGCAACAAGGTAGCAAGTCCACATTCACCTTTTGCTCCCGATTCCTGCAATAGCTGTTGTGAAGACACAGGCTCACATTCCGTTCTAGGTCAGCTCGTAAGACCTCTTTCTTTTCATCTTCAGTTACACAAGGCGCTCCAGCTACTCGCTTCACCGCCGTGGTGACCGCGTTTCTGTGCGTCAGAAATGCTCTCTTATAGGCTCCCGGTCCTATATCTAGCTGGAAAGATTGATAGGCTTCCGTGTTCCTCGACATGTGACGCTTCGCGCGTTCATACATCCATGACGTCATCACTGCACGGAACCAAGGCATCAATCTTTGCCTTGACCATATTCTTTCAATGGCTTTGGGTATTCTCAGAACCTTGCAGGTGGTTCTGAAAAGATCCAGTCTGCGGCTCATCTTTACGTTACTCAGCTGCTCAGGAGTCGGCACGGCCGTCTCCTGTTCACTTGTGTCCGCATTAGCCTTCAACCACCTTACTGCCAGCATGGCACTAACCACCACGATTGACAACTGTTGATTCTGATCGGTAACCCCGTAGAGTAAAACTCTTCCACGTCCCATACCTACATCAGATTCCCGCGTTTGGGGTACCATAACGTCTGCGCCAAGCAGTGACTAGGATACTCCCCATGGGTCCTCAATATGTTCTTTCAGGTCCGATACCCTGAGGCTCCCAGCAACGGTTCAACTTCCATCATAATTCTGTGCAAATTGTCTTTCTCTTCTATGATGGGGAATTCAGTGGGTAACGCTCCACTCGCTTTCTGCTTCTGGAACTCGCTCACATTACCTTCGTTCAACCTCATGAACTTTTCACCCACTACGTCTTGCAACACGCCTTCAGATCTTTTCGGGACTGCCCGAAAGATCTTCGCCAACAAATTGTATGACCTTTCCGACATTCTGGCCAACCTCACGCACTTTGGCACAGAGAAAAGTTGATCAATCAACACCTGCTGCTACCTCGCATCCATCACCACCATGTGCGTAGGATACCTACTATTGCAATATGGTGCGGAGCTTGAACCCACCAGATACTTTGAACCAGTAGGTCTATGATAGGCCTCACTATCCTTTAGATTCATTTCATTTTCCAGAGCTTCTCGCCAGCCTCCAATCTTCTGCTCTGTCTGCAATGATCCAGGGAATACTTCCATGCTTAGGGACGTCACTAGCTCATGGGCACGCTCCAGGCGCTCGAGCGATTCTATCGAGCTCGTCATGCTAGAAAAACCCAAGGCTGTGGTCAAGTTTACTTCCCTCACCCCATGACATTCGGCGACCCACTCCATGCCACTCTTATCCGACATGCTCAATCTTCCATACAATTGTGCCAGTTGTCGATGCTGCTCGCTCAGCGTAATCAGGCAGTGTCCCAAGTTGCAAACATGTCCTTCCATCCCACTGTGTTGAGCTAAACAAATGCCTTGCCTCAACCAATTGCCCGGTGGACTTCCATCGGATGGCTCCGTGGATGGGTTGCTCTTCCGCTTCGTCACCCTCATGGCTAGCAGATGGTGTATCATGGCCAGATCATGTAGACTCGCGTCATCATCCAGGTCTAACGTGATATCCGCTGTCATGTCCCAGATTAAACCGGCATTAGGATGGGGACACCAAGAAGGCTTCATGAGTTCCCACATGGCTACCAGGCTGGCTTTCAAGGGACCGTCCCAAGAACCACAATCAAAACTCACTTGCCCCTTCAGCTCAGGAACCGTGGGTTCGACCACTCGTTCTTCTAAAATGATTCCCAGCTTGGGTTGTTCCACCATCAGCATTCCAGTCTCCTTGATTCGTTCGACCCAGAAATTGAGCACTATGACTTGCTCATAGTCGAAGTACGCTTCCCTGGCTTCTTCACTCACGAAGGGATTATACACCATCCCCAGTATGTCAGACACATATTGGAACGACTTCAGTTTCCCTAGTGTTGCAAAGTCTTTCTGTCCCCTGACTGTTTCAATCAACTCCCGGCTCACTTTCAATCCTTTGTTTGAATACCTTCTCGCTTCTTCCAACTTGCGATAGCTCTCCATGTCGTTCGACTCCCTATTTGGTATAACCAACGGCATATCCTGATATAGTTCCAGGAGTGCCCTAAGGAAGTTTCTTTCACAATCAACTCCCTTTTGCCGAATGATCTTTATGCATTCTCCCAAAACAGGAGTGGGGATACGATCCACCACGAATCTTACAAAGCAAAGGGCATCCTTACGCTTAGCCCAGGCTATCGCAGAGTCGTCTTTTGAAATCAACGCTCGCAGGGCTTCCATCAACTCCAGCTCCTGTTTCTTTGATTTCAAATCATTACTGGCTTCATATTCAGCCTTCAAGCCCATCAAGCACCAAGCCAACCGAACTTGCAGGTCAGTTCTCGTGCACGGATAAACCAGGTATGCTGCCACCGTCGCAGGCGCATGCATCGTCTCGTCGAAGTATCTTTGGAGGGCCGCCCTCCAAGAGATTTCCAGTAGTTTTTCCAGCCCGATTTCGTTCGCCTCCGAGGACATTACCGTGCCGTATTCTTTCCGATTTAGGTTAGAATTCTCCGTAAGCCCTTTCAGATATTCCTGCATGGCTCGTTTCTCGCACCACGCCATCAGGTGCCCTCTCGCGGAGTTCCTCGCCTTCAACATCTCCACATAACCCCGCGCTGGATCTCCAATGATGAATGATTCCGGCACAGTGATTCGACTGTACTCGACCACGTCGAGTTGTCCCTCCAGTTTCATTTGGGCCATGTTGGTTCGCGAGGGCCTGTAATCATCAATATCTCCAGATCCACACTGACTGATGATTTCCATCTCAAGCTTAGTGTCTTCTAGGGTTCGTGCAGTCTTCTTTGACTTCGTGGCTGTTATGGTCAGACCTTCCAAGAGCATAGGGGGTATCAGGTTGTCTTTTTCTCCCCGGCCAGCGTCGCACCATCTCCTTGCCCGCTCTCACCTGAACGGCCTGCGCTCGTCAAAGAGGCTACCACTGTGCTGGCTTTTGACTTCACCACTCCCTGGTTCACGGCTCGACTTCCTTTCAGCCGCTTCAGACCTTTTTTTTGGCTCGTCTAATGGGCAATTTCTTCGTGACCTGCTGATCATCGGCACTGTCCTCTGTAACTGACTCGGTCAGAACATCAGACTCTATGGAGTTCATTATTTTCTCCAGGACCTCACGCATGATGGGTTGGATAAATCCCACCTTCATTATGGGTTGCGTCCCGTATCTGCTTATCACGTCCCATGATCTTTCCATGAAGTTCACTCGGTTCCAGGTTGCCCCTGTCTTGCGTTCTAGTTCGCTTTGGTATCTCTCCCATTCCTCTCCCGGTAGCGTACTCAGGAAGGATACCCTCATTGACTCTTCAATCTTACTCCTCCTTGGTGACTCATGGAGCAATCTTTGTGGATCCCTATTTCGGCACTCCCTCGCCTGACTTATTGGGTCCACAGGGGATAAATCGGCCGACGCCTCCTTAGTAGGGGACATGAAAGACGATGGCTTTATCAGCAAAAGACTCCCATCGACTTCCCCGTCGTCGTCTTCACTAAACCGGTATTCCAGCAAGTCTCTCTCCAACGCTCCGAGATCCGTCTCACCCGGCTTTTCTGTCTTTCCCCCGATGTCGTCATCGTCCTGATCAATGGTTCATCGTCACTCGCATCAGGTTTCGGCTTAGGTCCCGAAGGGCCTTGTCGTGTGTCCATGCCCGAGTCCGGCCGCGCCGGTACGGTCAGGTCTCCTGCAGGATAGAACAACTCATCATTCAACAGGAATTCTACCGACTCCTCGCCATATGGTGCCAGGTCCTCTATCGTTTTGTACGAGCCTCCTCTGCACTCTTTTGCCACTTTTAGCATCACTACTTTCACCTCTCCTGACCACCTCAGTCTTGATAAATCATCTGTGGGGCCATAAACATCGTTCCACACCTCAGCCGAGACATCCGGTCTCCTGGAAGGTGGTGCCTTGATCTTCTTCCTGCTCCAAGCATCAGGAAATGTGAAGTCAAATGTGTGTGCGGCTGCAACATTCCAACTGATGAAGCGCGGCTCCATCCCTTCAATCCACTTCAGCATTCTTCTTTCTGCATCACGAGCTGCTCCGATGCGAGGGGCAATGACGGGAGATGTGACTCCCAACAACATCCTCCTTATCGGTGGGTATCGAGGGACTTGGTCCGGCAGCGGCCTGGATCCAGAAAACCACGCTTGCTGGTTTTCTTTCCCGTGTGCGTAGGCCTCTGGCAGAAGTGGGACTCTCATTGCCGCTCCTGAATCCTTCACTACATGTCTCAGATTCCAAAGCTTCGGGTTGAACTGGATATGGGAGAGGTCTTCGCGACCCATTCGGCACTTGAAGTTGTTGTTGAAATCCATCAACACCCAATCCGGCTCCACTATTCTCCCGAACAGCCTTTCGTCGCTGGCCAGTCCTCTCAGCCTCTTCTGCTCTACCCAATTCAGCACAGAACAATCTACAACTGAGACGAGGTTGACATACAACACAGAGTTCCTGTATGCCTTGACTTGCACGTCAGGGAATACGAAAGACATCACCGGTCCATACACCACCGTGACGAACTCCCGCAGTCCGTGAATCAGAGCCAGCGGATCGATCCGCATCAAGACAGCCAAATCTGTCAGCAAGGGCATGCCACAATACTGTTTACACTCACCCGCATCCGTCGCCACCTTATCTTCTCCAGTGACACTTCTGTTCTGTTGCAGGAGATATTGGAGCAGGAGAGTCCTCCAAACCTTCATTTTCCTGAGCGAGACGGTTTTCAACTGCGCGTTGAATTCATGACTCGTTCCCTGGAGTTTTTCGGGGTAACGCAACAGCACAAGCAAATCCCCTAGCCGACCATAGGTCATAGCAATCAGAGTCAGGGGTCCATCCAATCTCAAATCTGCCAATTCTTGGGTGAAGAGATTCGCAGGCCCCCTCACGAAATTCTCGTGACCAAATGCCACGTACAGGACTAATATCAGGCCGATCGACAGCTTCCTGATATCTTTGACGAAACTCGCGATCAGGTTCCGAGATGCCCTCGGATAGCACGTCGACAGGAAGGTTGGCGTTCATCCCACTCCCATTCCACCCAAGATAGCATCTGATCGTTCGTACTGTGACCTCGTGGCCAGTATGTCAGCTCGGAATTTGTCCAACGACATCGTGTTCACGTCCTGCATCAATTGCAACATCATGCCCCCGGCTAAATCCCTGTCATCAAACAAGCTCTTCAGATACGCGTGTATCTCTTTTATCACTGCCGGTGCATATTCGAACGTATCCTCTCCCAAGGTACACAGTCTCGGTGACAAGTACCACCATGAGTTGTTGTGCGTCTTCGTGCGCAAAGCCATTGCCATGAGATCCTCTTCTACTGACGTCATGTTTTTCCTGACTGTCCTTCCCTGCTCATTCTCTGCGTGACCCATCTGTCTGAACCAGAGATAATTAGCCACCTGTTGTACTAACAGATGATCGTCATCTACCCCTGGTCTTAGCTTTAGCAACCTCGCGAAGTTGGGCAGCTCCAACCCCAGAACCTCATCTAACACCAACCGAGTTGTGCTACAATCTTTGAGTCCCTGTATGGCATTGGAAATGTCAGCCCAAACGGTAGGAAGCTCAGATCGGGATGAGTAATAGTTGTTGCGGTCCACTATTCTGTTCGGGGCAGGAATTAGTACGTTGAACCGTCCCTCTGCTATCGTTGTGCCATCGTGTACACAAACTGAAGGGGTTCTGGCAATGCAGCGGACCCCGGTGACAACACAAAGACCACCTTCACTACATTTTGAATGAAACGTTGTTTGCTGCTGTTTCTACCTCAGCCATCGCCGTGAGCAATGTCATTATCGCCTCTCCTATGACCTCATTGCTCGGGATCGACCCGTCCGTCAGACGGGACAACACACCCCTGCTTTGCAGATGATCATTCGAGCCTGCAACCAATATCACCTGCGGCTCAATGCTGACCACATTTCGCACACTTATCATGATGCCTACTGACTGTCCCCAGTCCAATTTGGGCGCCGTCAAGAAAATCACGTCGGGCCAAAAGAGAGAACGGGGCTTGTATAGATAATTCGAACTGGTCACTATCAGGTACTTGGCAGCTTTCATATCCAAGGGATCATAGGCGGCAAACAGTTCACCAACTGAGGCCTTCAGTTCCCCGTATCTTTTGTCATCCCCATCCACCGTGGTCGCTCGGGGTAGTCTTTTGAATATTCGCCAGGCGTCTGACCAGGTGGTTTAGCGAACTGCCTGTATATCTTGTGATGTTTGTTGTTAGGCTTGTTATCTGTCAGAAATTTGCCCTTACGAGCAGGTGGCGTCAGTTTTCATGGCTCTCCGACGGACGTCCAAGAGAGATCGGATATCCAGAGGTCCAAATGTATTGTCCTGAGGCAATCCATTCTGGTCTGCGTGTTGGAGCGTAGTCGTGGAGCTGAACTGCTCCTGCTCTGCCAACAGCCAATCCACGCCCGGTATCCGATATAATCGCGACACTGTGGGACCTTCTCCGCCGATCATTCTCATTGCGTCCTCCCGACACGTCAATGTGTTCATGTTCAACTTCGTTGACATGTCCGTCTTGTATTGTCCCCAATGACTATGGTCTGGGCGGTTCCAAAGCAGCACGCTGCCCGGTCCAACTACCTCCGCCGGCACGGCGCCTGTCGATGGTCCTGCTGTCGAAGCAGGGTTTGCTGTAGCGGGCGGGTCACTGCTCCTAGACACGGTCTGGGATTTATTCCTTTTCTGATCAACCGATCTCCCAAGTCGGCTTTCCAGCGGTTTTGTTCTGGGAGGAGGGGCAGTCCCTAGCCTCTCTCTTAGGTTTGAGCTCGGAGCTACGGGTGCAGCTGTAGACGTCTCCGTTGCCAGGGGCCCTAGGTGGTTGGCAAGGGATTCGGGCACGCTTCCCCTTATTCTACCTCCTCCGGTCGAACTGGTCCAAGCCAGAGAACTGGTCGCCCTCAACTCCTGCTCCACTTCCCTCAACTGCGTCTGAAAAGCGTCATTTATCCAGTGTCTCCCTTGTTGGGTATTGAAATGTATGCCCTCTCTGCTTAGCGAGATGTGATCAATCATGCGCAACATGTTCTCGAGATCCAGAAGTCGCAGCTCGCCAAGGGCTGTTTCTCACCAGACTGCGGGTCATTTCGTTCCAACGGGTCACGTTGCCATTCATAAAATCTGCCACTAAGGTGCCCACCATCGGGTTCTGTGTTATCGTGCACAGCACCACAATCCTGGGCCTGTACTTTTCCTTTAGTTCGTTCAGGAGGCAGACCAATAGAGGCTCCCACTTGCTCTCTGGAGTCACTGGGGCTCTCGAGACGTCGTTGGTCCCCAGCATTATCACCAGCGTGTCCAGGTAATCTTCACTCTGGAACTCCATCATCTTGATGACCTGAGCTACTGAGGCTCCTCCAAAAGACAGAGCGGTAGTCTGACCATAGACGAAGATCTCATTCAGATCCCTCACCAAACGGTCTCCTATGATCAAGTGGCGATTCCCTGGGGGAATTACCTGGTCGCACGTAGCGGGGTTCCAGCTCATGTCATTCAGGCAGGCTCGAGGATGCTCCGCGGCCACTTGCGTGATTTGGTGACGTGCCATCAGATTCTTTCTAATGTCCATCACGCGAGACTTTTGAAAGGTTCCTCCATGCGCAGTCCCCGAGGACGCTACCCTGCGGGGTGCTCGCTCCGAACTATTGGAAGACTGATGACGACGTTGGGAAGGGACGACCCTACCCATTTCCATCCATTGGTTCTGTTAATCTCATCCATTGTTGCTCTGGCCACTTGATTGAATGATTCTTGGAACTGGGGAGCGAGATAGGTGTCGAAGGGGTCTGGTATCGTGTTCCTTTGATTGGGAGCAGACTGTTGTGTCTGCTGAGGAGCCTCGGGCCCTCTCTGTGTACACAGCTCCTGTCCTCTTGTCTTGGGACGTGTGTCCCTGGATCCCTCCGAGGACTTCATCGTCGCCAGAACTTCCTGTGACACTTGGCTCACCTTTGCCATATACAGCTCCTTCAGGTGCTTTATCTCATCCTCCTTGTAGGCCATCTGCCGGTCCTCGTACTTCTTTTTCTATTCGTCTCTTTCTCGAACTATCGCCCTTTACTCCTGGAGTTTGGCACACAGTTCGCTCTGACCTCTCTCTTTCTTCTCCAACGTCTCAATCGTATCCGTCGTCTGTATCTCTTTTTCGTTGACCCTCACTCTCTTGTGAGGAGGAGCAGCTGTTGGAGAGTCGACTGAATGTGACGGGCCTGACCCATCACGTAGTCTTTTCGCTCCGATGAGCGGCTGCACAGGTTGGGTCGGCAAGGGCATCTCACCTAGCCGGTGGTCCCTCTGTTCACCTACCCCTGGCTCACAAGCCAGGTCGTGGCAAGACATTTATCCACGCCGCCATCTCATCAGTCTATTTCGACCTCTCTCGGCGGTCCCGGACTCACCGAAGGCCAACATCATCCCTTATTCACTAGGGCGATTCCCTCGACCCTCTCGTCCTAACGCATTGAGGAGCGCGAACACAAACATCGCCAGCCCCGGGTCTTCTCGTGTGAAATCACAATCGATCAGCCGCTGATAGATCTCGTCTAGAGTCGCTCCTAGACTCGCTGAGAGGAATTCCTTTAGTTCATTCGTGTCACCCATTTCTTATCGTGTTGATTCTTGTTTCGTGAAGTTTCTTCTGGCTCGTTTGATTCAATGAATTCAATAAACAATTTCTGATCAATCAAGATCTAAAAAATAAGTCGCGACTTACAACCGACATTTTTTGATAAAACATCATATAGATCTTTAAAACTCTCCATTGAAATTCTCTTCTCAAACCTGATTTAAAAGTTTAGCACCAAGGTGGATCGTCCACCTGCATCTTTGCCAAGGTAGCACAAATGAGCGCTGTCACCTTGACCACCTGGAGTATTCTAGGTCTTTTATGACACAAAACATAAAACATATCATAACAATAACAAAACACATAAACATCACACATCTACACTATCACATACAAACATAATCCCTAATAGCTAACCTAAAACTTAATCCTAATCTAAAACTTGACCCTAATTCCTATCAAGTTAACTTAATAAAAACCACTTATTGCCGAATGAAATTCCTAGCATATGCTCAGATAGTATTTTTTATGTAAGTAAACCTCTATGTCAGTTTCTGAAAATATCACATGTTCAAGGGCGTACAATTCTCTCGGATGTAACTTCCCTCTTTTGGGATCATAGACTGGTAACGAGAGAGAGGTCACTCCTCTCTCAACCAGAAAATCCCTCAGTCGAGTCAAGGCCAATACTCTCTGGATTTACGTGCTGCCTATCAGTAGCCTTAATAACCAAGAAACACAAATATTTCCCTGGTATCTGTGATGCAACAGGGGGCAGCGCTATCATCCCTACTACACCAGGCCTCTGTTTCCATAAAAACTCGATATTCTTGTAGTCTCTCTTAAAGTCAGCTGCTAGTGCTGTTTTGAAGCTTACATCCGCGGTTATCGCTCTAGCGCATGTACGTTCCTTGAGAATGAAATTGCTGTCCGTTACGATGATTTTGCTTGAATAATCGTTCGGTAGGTCAAAATGAGATTCAAAAACTCGTCCGAAACCTGGTTTTTTAGCATTCTCGACTTCCGTCTCTAGTTCTCCGGTTTCTCTTGCCGATTTCATTTTTTTTATGACCAGGTTTTCGGTGTGGGTGAGTCCTACCCCCACTCCTCGGACAAAAATATCCATCGACGTCCCCGTCGATCGCCCAAAGTCTAGCAGATCGATGTTGGATTGCGGAACACGTAGAGGACCATCTAGGGCGACTCAGTTGGACTCGGTATTGTCATGACTGACATATTTGATGCCGTCTTTATCGACGTCCTGAATCGTCAGGATTGTCTCTTTTGGATCTGTCGGCATATCATGGAGCCATTCGAGCACCCGCAAGTTCGTTAGTTCTTGCTCATGAGTCTCTTCCGCTTCTGGTTCGAACTCCACTTCCGGTTCTGATCGATCGTCGATCCAATCCTGATCCATGTCATTCACCAGGTCGATTTCTTCTAGCACCGCCACTTCGTCCAGTCCTACCAGCGAGTCCATCATATCACTTACAACTATCCAGTCTACGACGAAATCCTCGCCGTACGGATTGTATTTCTTCTTGTTTTTTCCTCTCTTGCTCTGGCGTGTTTCCATGGTGAGAGGAAAGTCAGGCTGTATTCCTTTGTCAATTTCGATTTGTTCCGGGTAGTCCCAGTCTTCCTCGGCATAAGGTAGAGTTTCATCGTCCACCTCTACTCGCTCGGTCAACTCCAGATCCAGTGGTAGGTGGGAATTGTCCACCACCTCATTCCCGTCGTTTTTGTCGCGAGTACCCCTTTCATTCACCTCACAAGCAGGATCCACTATCAAATAGTCTCCCTCTTGCATGTCTGCTGGGATGCACCAGTCCTCTGACGAGGCATTGTGTGGTTTGATCTTTTCCCAATGAGCTGCTCTTCCAGTGCTCAATCGATAAAAACGACCTCCTTGGTGCACCTCTGTTATCTGAAATGGACCACGCCTTTTCTTTAATAATTTCTTGGTTCCTTTTGTGGAACCACTTCCTGGAACACCCAGACATAGTCGCCAACTGAGTAGGCTTTTGCATCGGCTGTCCTTTTATCAAACCTCCTTTTTGTCTAATTTGCGCCTGTTGCGTGTTCCTCCTGCATAAGTCATTGAGGTCCTGCTGTCTTCTAATGGCATCCCGCACGTACGTTTGCGGTGCTGTTCTCTTCACTTCATATTCAGGGTAGAAAAACGTCAACGGAATCGCTTTTTCGTGACCCATTAGCATCATGTGTGGACTTATTCCCGTGGTGGAATGCTCCGTGCTGTTTTAAGCACCCATCGCTTGCGGCAAGTGCTTGTCCCAGTCATCCATGTAGCGTGAGCAATAGACTCTCAACATGGATACCAGTGTGCGATTCTGCCTCTCGACTAGGCCATTCGTTTGCGGGTGATAAGGTGTCGAGTGGGCCTGCGCTACCTGCGACCTTTTCATTAACTCCTTCGTGAGATCACCCACGAATGCTTTGCCATTGTCCGATTGAAATGTGATGGGGCAGCCTTGCCTCGCTATCCACACATTTATCAAATGATCACATGTTTCTTCCGCCGATGCTGTTATGCAGAGTGCTGCCTCCGCATATTTCATAAAATGGTCGACCATTACCAGCACCTGATTATAGCCCGTTGCTGTCATGCAGATCTTCTGATGATCAATTTGAACCACTTCGTTGAATCCCGACGACTCTATTGACTCTAGGGGGAACCTTAGTTTCCTGGGATCCTTCGCCTGTTGACATGACAGGGATGCGGCGATCCACTTCTCACAAGCCTTCTTCAATCCCGGCCATTCGAATCGTTTCTTTATCCTGTTGTATACTTTGTCCACGCCTTGATGGCCCATCTGATCATGTGAATGAAAGAGCAATTCGGTCTGGTACAACTGTGGTAACACTATCGAATTGTATTTATAGAGGAACTTATCATCCTCTTTACGTTTACAGGCTACAATTCCGTCCTTGTTCAGGTACAACAAGTCCTTTCTCTTCAGGTAGAATTGCTTTAAGATCTTATAGCTGTCTTCTTCCAAGTCTCCCTTGTCAGGTGCTCCATTCTCAATCCATCTCTTCAGACAGCTTGTCATTCTATCATTTCGTTGAGCCCTTAGGAGATCCGACAGCCTGTACCTGGCTTTCAAATACGTCTTTACCACGTTCATTTACCCACTCATCATTTCTGGAGCATGAGCATCGTCTATCAACTTAACACACCATATCTTCTTCAAGGGTGTTGCTTCCTGAACGGATGGCTCCAGATTAGTACCGACGACTGTACCGTGTGGTAGTAATCTGGTGGGGCGTTTCGAAACTACTATCAGCTCGAGCTCATCCGCGGCATTGTCTACCACAGTGCCCTCTTCATCTGAGGTGTATCTGTCCCTGTCTGGATCCTGATGCATTTCTCGGTCCAGCCCGCGCTGCTTCCAGTCTACCAACAAGGAGTGGATTGCGATCTCCGATATATCGGAATTGGAAGTTGTTTCAGATGTGTTGTCCCAGGACTGGGGCCTCGAGTCATCACTTGAGCCGACTGATTCTCCAACATCATATTCCAAGTTGTCTGCGATGTTTCTCGACTCCCCGGACAAAACTCTGTCCCTCGGTTGCCTCTAATCCGACTCCCCGGACAACATTCTATCCCTCAGTTGATTAAACAACCTCTCCCCGGACAAGTCGTCCTGTACGGGCTCAAAGGTATCAGACTCCCCGGACATTGTCTCGTCCCCGGTCGAACAATCTGAGCTCGGCTCGTATTCCTCTCTTGCATCTGTGAAATGCACTTTCCTCGTGAAGCTAGATCTCGACTTGACCATGACTTCTTCAGTGGCTTGGGCCTGATTCAGTGTCCCATTTTCAGTGAACGAAGTTCTCAACAAGACCTCCTTCGGCATTGAGCTCACCAGCTGGTTGACTATCCACCTGCAATCCCGTTCAACACCTCGACTGCGAATGGACACTGGCCTCTTCTCTGTTCTCTCAGTGACAGTCAACCGCTGCATGGTCTCCATCCATTCACGATCATGCCTATCCACTTCCCTGTCCAACAAGTCACGGAGCTTTTCCATGAAATCCGGCGCCACATTCACCGTCCTGTTCAACAGAGCTATGCTGTTGATACCCAGCCTGGTAAGTTCTTGCTGTACCAAATTGGATCGGACTAACAGATCTAGCGGAACGGGCTCGCCCCTGGCTAAAACCTTTATCTCCCAGCCGTCTCCACTGGAAGGTCAGGGTGTCCGGGTATAGGATGCCCTGACTTGTCTAACCACTTAGTAAGTGGCAGTTTGTCGTAGGTTTCCATGTCCAGAAATGGAAACCCGTCTTTGATTTCCGATTGATTAGCCTGCTTCTCCTCGAGGCGCTCATAGAATTCTGTCTTTTTACTGAGGCTATCTGCGTTCTGGTGCTTATCACGGGTACGGTGCTCTATGATCATGTGGTATCCATCTAGGCGCACAATCCAACGACCAATATAACTTTGGTCCATCGAATAGGTTTTCAGCCAGGCACGGGCACGATTATCTACACGTAACTTGAAGGGAGCACTCCCCAAGTAGGCCCTGTATTTCTCCACAAAAGTGATCACCGCGAACATCTCCGCTTTTGGTGTGCCATACTTCATCTCAGTATCACTCAGGACCTTACTCCCGTAGGCCATCGGACGGAGAACCGTTCTCCCGTTCCACTCCTGCTTCTGGTGAGATATGCCCGATATTGCAACCACCGATGCATCCGTGTCCAGCACGAACATCCCCCTCTCTGTTGGCATGCCGAGGACCAGTGCCTCGCAAAGTTCAAGTTTGATGTGCTCAAATGAAACTTGTGCATCATCAATCCAAGTGATCTTTTTGCCCTTGTTCCTCATCAGCCGCTGCATGGGGTATATTTTGTCAGATAACCCCTTGATGAATTCTCGATAATCATTAGCAAATCCCAAAAAGCTCATCAGTTGGGTATCTGTTTTAGGTGCCTTCCAGGTCAAGACCGCTTCGACCGCTTCAGGATCTGGTCTCACTCCATGCTTATCCACCAGACGGCCCAGATACTTTATGGAGTCTCTGAGGATTTCACACTTTGAGGGTTTACATTTCAGGCCCGCCTGCTTCATGCAATCAAACACCTCATCCAACCTCTCTATGTGATCCTCAAGGGTTGGCGTTGCCATCACGACATCATCTACGTAACACATGATGAGATTCCCGTATTTCTTAGTCACGCACGTGAGTCGCTGGAATGTGGCTGTCGCGTTGCACAATCCGAACGGCATCCTCTTCCACTGGAACAGTCCCAGTTCGCATGCGAAGCCTGTTTTCTCCCGATCTTGCTTTCTGAGTGGCACTTGCCAGAACGCGGAGCCCAAATCCAACGTCGTGAAGCACTTCGCGTCCCCCAGCTTGGAAAGGCTCTCATCAATGCGGGGAATCGGGTAGGCGTCTTTTATCGTTACTGCGTTCAAGTAGCGGAAGTCACAGCAAAACCTGAGTTGCCCCCTTTCTTTTTGGCCATTACCACACCGCAAGCCCACGGGGACTTCGATGGCTCGATCATATCGTACTCCATTAACATCTCGATTTCTTTTCTGCATGCTTCCGATTTATGCGGGGTCATTCTTCTCGCTCCTTCCCTGTGAGGTACTGAGCCCTCTTCTATCTCAATATCAAGTTCTACAAAATTACAGCAACCTATGTCAGCCTTATGTTTCGAAAAAACGTCCGCATTCCGACTTAACACCGCCCTAAGCGAATCTTGTTCCTTGTCTGATACTTTACCCCTCAGATGCTCTTTTTCAGGCAGGACCGGTTTATTTGCTGCTAATTCTGTCTCTGTTGGTCTCTCTGGAAAGTTTGAACAACTAGACAACCCATCATCTGTCTCCGATTTCATTGAAAACAGTTTCCTGGAAGATTTCAATTCAATTACTCTCTTCAATATACATTCTTGGTTAGCATGCCAAGGACATTTAGTTACATCAAATTTTTTTAAGTTTACCATACTCTGAAAGTCTGTGTTCAGAGGCAAAGCATAGCCAAGTTTCTCTCCCCTCTGTAATGTCACTGTTGTTGCTTCTGTGTTCAACAACACACTCACACACAGTCCGCTCTGAGTGAGCGAGAAGCTTCTTCCTAAAATAGCAGAGCTTTTACTGTTTGGATTTGCTACCAGACACACCTGTCTGTCATTGCTGAGTTCATTCAAGTTCCTCATCCTAAATGTCGCTATTACGGCTTGGTTTGGTTTCAATCTAACTTTTCTATCCAAAAAGATTGGCACCTTGGCCTGGTTATCTAAGATCTTATTAAGAGGTTTCTTTTCATACTTTCTCTCAGGATCCTTGATCCTAATCAATCCGTCTTTGAGATCGATCGTGACGTCAAAGTTATGTACGAAGTCCCTCCCTAGGATGAATTGATCGGATTCATCCAAATTCTCCACTACTAGGAAGCTCATCCAAAGATGTCTTCCTCTAAGCTGCAGTGAAATGATCGGGGTTCGTCCAGTCACATAGATCGCTCTCTGATTGGCAACTGCCAACCTGATGTTTGTCGGTATGAGATCCGATCTCTCGAAACCCATGTCGGTCCAGGTTTTGACTGGCATGACACAGACCACTGCTCCCGTGTCTAGCAGTCCCTTTACTGAGAGTTGTCTGCCTTGTACGTCCAGCACGTGTGCGGTCAGATCGGCCTCGCAAACTATGTGCACCGCATCCTGTTCGAGCATGGCATTATGTCCCTTTCGTCTAACCTTCAGCTCCTCTTGGCCAATGTATATCCGGCCAACCTGATCACTCGCATCAGTTACGTGAGCTTTCGTGTAGATATTGATGCCATCCACATTAGAATCGGGTAGGGGCCATGGGCTTCGATGTAATGTCCATCCACTCTCATCAGCCTCGGACCTCCTGTCGTGAGCAGCGCTCGCACTGCCCTGGAGTCCAGTTTGGGATCTTTCTCCCTCAGGTAGTCTGCATAAATGTCCAGGTGGACTAGTGTAATCTCGGATGGTTCACTCAAGTTCTTGACCACCTGGTGTCCCGCGACTGAGATGATGGACATTATCTTCGTCCCTTCCTTCGTCATGCCGAAAGTTCTACCAGATATAACGTTCAGTTTTAGTCCCTGCTTGCTGGGTTCCTCTTTGTGTTCTTTTTCCGTCGTTTTATTAAGAATATTAAAATTTTCCCGAAGATCCGTCCTCTCCAGTTCCGACCTTACCCATTGCTCCATTTCTTTCGTGGCCAGCTCCTGTTTGACATTTTGCAACGCTGTCCTTGCCGCCAGACCGTAATCCACCTTGAGTGGGCTAGCCGACTCTTCCTCCAGGTTCGAGGCTACCACCTCGTCAGGCAATGTCTTCACCTTCTTAGTCGTAAAGGTGCTCGGTGTCGTCTCATTTCTCCGACACTCGGCCTCGTTCATCAGACGTGCTCGACTGGCCTTGACACCCGAAAGCGCCTCTTCGTGGCGGGGATGTTTCGCGTCCGCCACTGCATCCCAAAACTGAGTGCAATCCGACTTGAAGTGTCCTTCCAAATTACAGAAGAAGCACCTCGGACCATATTTCATGATGAACCCTCTAACGTACTCTTCGTGATCCTCGTCGGTCGCGTCGACGTCGTCGAGAAAGTAGCCTATTGCCTTCATGTTCTGTTTGTATGCAGAACACGTGATGGTCCATCGAACCACAATTTGCACACGACCTCCTCTTATCCATGTCATCGCGAGGTTTGTACCAACTGGAGTTCGCACCAGTGTTTGTCCCGCTGTAATTACCATAATTGCTGTAAAGGTTTTGCGCCCTCGGCTTTATGAGTAAATACTCGCGTGACTTCATACGCAAATCATCGGGCGTGGGTACCTGGTCAAGTGACAGGGTGAAGTGTGTGGCCAACATCGTTTTCAACTCCTCACTCTTTACTCCGTCCCTGAACTTCGAAGCAATCGCCAAGTTTCGCTCATATATTCTCTCGTCGGGGTTGCTTCTCCTCCTGAGCAATTCAAGGTCGTCCAAAAATTTGTCTATGGGTTCATCGTCCCTTTGACGCCTCTTCTCGAACTTCACCATAGCCTGGTGCCCTTGTACTACAGAGCCGAAACAATTCAGCAGGATGTCAAATATCTTACGAGCGCTGTCCCGTTCGTTGGCCCTCTTCGCCATTACACAATTCAGTGCAGTGCCCTCCAGGTTGCTTGTTAGCGCGCTGCACTCTTGCTTCTTGGAGAGACTCTCTTCCTCGAAGTGCAACTTCATCACTTCTATCCAAGTATCAATGCAACCGTCTGAATAGTCTTTGTACGACTTCGGCTTTTTCAGTGTCCTTCTTGACCTCTCTCCTCTCTCGGTTGACTTCGAGAGCTTGGTGATGAATGTCTCGAGAGATCTATTCAGAGGCTCAAACATCGAGGCCTACATCGTTGTGTCCTGTGAGACCGTAGTCAGATCTGGCACTGAACTGACTTGTGGCACAGTTGGCAACTTTGTCTCCGGAGTAGCATCTGCCTCCGGTTGGACCGGATTCCCCCAGCCAGGCCTTGACGGGGCTGCCCTTGGCCGCTCTCTGCTCCTCGATTCGTATTTTGATCTCGAACTTTGATATCTCCTGCATGGCTGCGTGTTCCATCTCCATCATAGGCCTGACCTGTGCAATTCCTTGCTTGGAACGCTCCTCCCAATTGCTGCCATTCAAGATCTCGTCAAGCTTCCGCATCATTAGGTCAGATTTGGCATGTAATCTTTCTTCCAGGCTAGTCATCGCATGAGCGTAGGCGATGCAATGATCATTCAACAATCGCTCAATCTCTCTTGTCATCCTAGCCTCTCTTTCCTGTGAATCGTTGCTTGCTTGTGCCAAGCTCTCCACCAGGCATTGATCGGTGTCGCAAATCAATTGAGCCGGATCGATTCTGGCCTGCGATTTCACGTGCGTCAGCTCATCCCGCAAACTCTGCTGACCCTGGTGAGCTCTCTCCTCGGCTCGGTCAATTCTCTTAGTCATGTCCCGTCTCAGCTCATCCAGACCAGTCATTACGCCAGCAAACATGTCATTTATCTCGCCAGCTGCCCCCAATGGCGTGGCTAGCCCCAGAGAAGATGAGGTCAACTGCGGTTGCAGCCTGGTACTTGATGACGCACCGCCCTTCTGCTTGCCCATCGACATCATTAACCTGTCGAACGTTGAGGACGCTCCCATCGTTATCCCATCCGACATGGGCCTCGTCGGCGAGGCGGACGACGCCTTCCTGCTGATGTCGTTCCTTGGGCACGGTGTGAAGTTCACGTCCGGATGGGTTATCTCCGGGTGTTCATAACTAGAGGACAGACCTTCGGTTTGTAGTGACGCCATGCGCTCACCGTACAAAGACTTCCAACTCTTCTTTGCCTTCGAATCCGTTTGTTCTTCACTCGGACTTATACTCGACATCATCGCGTTCTTGCTCTGCTTGGCCAGAGATGAGTGTGTACTTGTCGGATGTGTAGGTTCTTTTCTCCATTTATGACTCTTAGTCTCTGATTTGGACATTCCCCTGAACAACACTTCCTCCCGAGGCCCGACCTCGGAACGCTCCGAGGTCTCCTCTGTCCCCTCGACTTCCTCCCGTTCGAGGTCCTTGACTGGCTCAAAGTCGGGTCGAATGAGCGTTCGTTCCCCTTCGTCAAGGGGGTCCACCAGCGTCCCGCTCGCCGGTCCGGTCTCGACGCTTCGCCCTTGATTGCTATCGAGGTTCTTCTCGCTTCTTAGTTTCATTCCGCTCACTGAAAGATCAGCTTGACCTTTAATTGATTCGTTGTCAGTAAAAACGTCGGAAACGCTGCTAAACAAAGATTGGCTACGCCTAGTTCTAAACTTTCGCGTGCTTCCCTTGCTCAGCCTGGGAATCTTGGTAGTCAATTCTAGCGAGTCTATACGCTGCATACCTCGAACTAAATATTATTGTTCGTTTATTTTAATGGCGATGTAGACGTACCGCGAATAAGCTCAAGTTGATTCACTTAACGCTGCCTACTCGATTTCGGCAGTTATCAAAAGTGTCTCTTAGATTATTCGATGATAATGTTAGTGACTCAATTAAAGTTACACACAGGGCCTGCCCAGTACTAATATAATGCTAACTCAACCCCGTTGTACAATATAAGAGTATGACAAGATTTTCACAAGATATAGTCAATACACCAAACACAATCGACAATCAGATAAGAGTATCCTACAGGTGACATCGACCTTTCGTCAGTATCAACATACCGCCACACTCTTATCAAATCACTGCTTTGTTAAAATTAAACAATCTTTTGTAAAAAGGCTGCGATGATTCAGGAGTAGATAAATAAAACTTAGTCTTAAAGAAAGAGACTTCCCTCAATCGGAACACTCCAAAAGAAAGAAGCCCAGGACACTGTCTTCTCAAGTGAGTGTGTATTTGCCTAATACACTCACCGAGGTCTTCTTTTAGGTGCCCTACGATTGCCCGAGCTGTCCTACTAAGTAGCTCAAGTCTATGAAAAAGCTCCCCCACACCCGGAACGCTCCAAGTCACGAGAGCAGGGAACAACTTTTCTTCTCAGGTGAGTGTGTATTCCCCTAATACACTCACCGAGGTCTTCTTTTATTTGTTCCCGGATTGCCCGAACTTTTCTATTAAGTAGCTCAAGGCAACCACACAACCAAAATCACAATCAAAAAAAGTTTCGGTTCGGGTACTTCTGATACACCCGATCTAGAATCCAAAGTTGATCACAAATTTCCGGATGAAATGGGCTCCTATGATCCTAATAAGCACGCCTAATGTCCTAATATGATCCTAATTAAATGGATATTTTCCGTTTCCCAAATTGCCACAGAAGGTTTCCTCAAGTTTCTAACAAGGAGGGTTGTTAAGAGGTTTAAGTCACTCCGGAGGGTTATATCGGAGGGATGTTAGGACACTTAGCCTACTTCGGAGGGTTACCTCGGAGGGTACCTTAGCCACCCAAGTGACTTCGGAGGGTTCCTCTTCACTCACTAAGGAGGGTCAATAAGAGGCTTAATATGCTCCGGAGGGTCAACTCGGAGGGTTCTTCCAAATATTTCAAATTTTTTAACCTCACCTAGAAGGGTCTTCCACTAGCTTCAAAAAGCGTCAAAACAAGCCAAAAGCTCTATTGGGGGTTGTTTTAACTTCTTCGGAGGGTCCCGTGAAAAATTTCCACTAAGGAGGGTTGCTAAAGGGCTTTGGTCACTCCGGAGGGTTGCTCCGGAGGGTTCCACAAAAAAAAAACAAGAAAACGGGTTATTTTACCGCAGTAAAACCTCCGAAAGCGGTCTACCTGACTTAAAACTAGGTTGGCTGACACGGTCAAACTTTCCAGCAGGATAAAAGGTGATTTTATAAAATTCTACGCCGCTCGGAGGGTTCCCTGTAATTTGGACCCTCCAAACCAACAATTTCTAAAAAAAATTTTCTCTCCCGAGATTATCAACCCAAAAACGGTTGCGATCTGGAAAAGTGGTCAAAAATGTCGACTTATGGTACCAAAATTATCCCGATCGGATGGCTAGTCTTTGAGAAATCGCCAAAAACGCGTTCGTCAAAATGGCCTTTTTTCACCACCTATACAGGTTCTGAAAAACTTTTCCGCAATTCCGGTTGAAAGTGCCTAAAAATTATTAAAACTAGCGAACTAGCCCCGTACGGCACTGAAACAATGCAAAAAACCGGACCAAAGTTGGATTGAAGACAAAAATTTGACCAATAACTATCAAATTTGGACCCTCCGATTCCTTCCTTTTCCAATCTCTAAGTTGTTAGCTCTGTCCACGGAGCTAGTCGGAGGGTTACCCAAAAATTTCTCTAGTAACCGAGCACGTTATGCTAGCACGCTCCTAACACAAAAAATTTTATCGCTCTAACTCTAAAAACTCAAAAACTCGATCCCCAACACAGATTGACAAAATTCAGAAAATTATCAAAACTTTGATAGAAAAACTTTCGTTTTTTCTAACTTCTACTGAGTCTTATCTCACGCGGTTTCTTTAGTCAGGGGGATTGAACTAGGTAGCTACTCCCTATATAAAAGCTTTTTGCTGTTCGGAATAGCTCGGATATCCAAAAATTTGGGGTCTATAGTTTGTCGAAAATCAGTAATTCTCGACGAAATTTGGGTGTTTCTTGGGTCTAAGTAGGAGATAAGTTATATATAATAAGGATAATAACCTATTAGTAGTCGTTAATAAATATTACTATACCCTCTTTTGCAGCAAAACACCTGAATTAAGACCCTTAACTCGGAAATTTGTAATCGATGGGGGGTACAATCGGACCGCGCAAATCGTGCCCCTCACCACTTAAGTTTTGATGAAATAGTACCCGAACGATACTAAAATTGTTTCAACGATACCCAACAGTCGATGTGGATGTTGTCCCTGATGTACCTGTTGAGTGTGGAACACGTCGGTCAGCTTCCACTCTACCCTCCGGCCACCGGCAAAATCACCATTAACGTGCTTAAATACTCAAATTACACTCAAGGGAGGGTATCCAACCCTTCACCAAAACACACAATCTCTCTATCAGAAATGATATAACTTAATCTGAAACAACAACAAATAGGAAGGTCGGATCACATCCCGTCCGGAAAAAGCATACAAACTGTCACTTTATGTTTTTTTTACTGTTTTTGGTCTTTTTTAGATTTTTTACGGTTTTTTGTACTTTTTTGCTTTCAATTAAAATTGTTTTTGGCTTTTTCTTGGTTATACACTATTTTTGTTTGGTTTTACGCTTTCTCTTTAATTGTTTTTGGTCCTAGGACCTCGGGACAAGCGGGCTCATGACTTCCCACCTAACCCTCCGGCCCCCGGAATTTTCGGTCTTAATTAGGTTAAAAAGCTAAATAGTACTAGGCGGAGGGTACGCACCTTCCCCCTAGTACAATAAAGGTCATTAAGGACTCTAACTCGGGCTTACGCCCGGAGCGGAGGGTTCGTCGCTGAAACGCTTGCTGATCATGATGGTCTTATGCCTTTGACAGGCCCACCCAGGAGCGCCATAAAAACGTCTATGTAGCATTCGCCCAAATACTACACAGCGACGGAGCGTAGAAAAATTACCTATTAACGACTGGCAGGCGTCAGTTAACTTAATCCTACTCGTTTTTCACCGTCTCGACCTTGCCAGTTGATTTTCTGGTCTGTTTAGGGCTAAGTAAAAAGATACTATTTTTAGGCCATCAGTCAAACGAGTTTTGATCAGCTTTCGTTTACATGCGAACACAACCACATAGCTGAGTCTCGGATCCTCAGACTACGTGATTGCTATTAAAAACACGGCTCAAACACCCTATTTTTCATGTTTTTGTGTGACAGTTCTATATTAAATCCATTGGAGATGGATTGACCCTTTCCTCTTTCTAGCTACTCATATTCTAAAATATCAAGTTATACCGGTGTTAATTCAAAGTTCTATGGCATCCGAGCACCTATAAAGTTAGTTTTATATAGTCCATCAACATACAACAGTCTCTGGGGGCCAAGCCTCCGCTCTCGTGTTCTTCTCGAGATAACGTTGTTATCTCTCCCAATTTGTAGCACGGGAGGGTTCCGCGGAATATTCCTTCCCCACTGAAGCTTCCTTTCCCACTAATTTCCACTGTTAAGGATCTTATCGTGTGTTATTGCCACGATAAGAGGCTTCGTTTTTTTTCGTTTTTTCGTGCGACTGTTTTCTACTATATCTGTCGTTGTTCTGTTTTTTCGTTTTATTTTTCGTCAAATTGGCCGTCTTTTTGTTTTTCTTAAAAATAATTGCCCGTCAATCGAAATTTTAAAAATTTAAACTTTCGGAATATTTCGACCCTCTTTCGCAGCATTTTTTTGTTACTAAGGCCTTTAGTCATCGTTTTCTGTCCCGCCGGAAGCTTGCGCTGTGCCAATCTGGCAGAATGGCACATAGCCTCCTGATTCAATGGTTATAATCAATCTTCTTTTCGAATTTATCGTTTAAACAATAACATGCCAGATTCCCGGCCGCATCGTCCGGTGGGATGCATTTGAATAATGCTGATTTATCGTTTTGTTGAAGGCGCCTTGCGGTTTTTTCATTTAGAAACGACATTGGACTTCCCGAATCAGCGATAGCTAATAATTCTTCTGAACTTGTTTTTAGTTTAACATTATGACCGTTAAGGTCATACTCCGATTGGATATTTGTATTTTTAATTTCAAAAGATTCAGAGATTGCCATAACTGAGAATTTGTCTATTTGATATTCATCACATCCGTTATTTGATGTAAACTCGGCGAAAACCACCGGGTCGTTTTGAGTTTCCAGACTCTCTGTACCTATTTCTTCCTGTTGTTCATCCTATAGTTCATCCTAAGTATTCAACGTTTGTGGATCTGCAAACTTTTGCAAAATGGCCTCGTTTTGCACTTTTTGAACAAATTTGGTCTTTAGCCGGATAAGATTGAAGATGATTTTGGTTGTATTGGTTTCCGCATTTATAGTATTTTGTTTCGAAACGTTTGCATTATTATTTTTTGTTGTCCTCTTGTGTTTTGTGATCTACGTGGATATGGTCGTCCGCGAAAACCACCGCGACCTCTTTGTGGGTTTTGGTTGTTTGAATAGTTGACCACCCCGTGTTTTGATATAATGTACCGGTTCTTGTTTTGTTGTAGATTGTCCCCCGAATGGGTTTATCCTCATGGTATGGCTGTGATCGATTCCTTTTCCCCGACAGATTGCATTTTCATATGCTTCTTGTGGGGACCCTGTTTGTGCTAATAACTCTTCTGCGATTTTTTCATTGCTCATGTGTGCTGTAAACATGTCTCTAACCCATTCGTCTTCCCTGTCCCCACAATCAGCCCGTGAGGCTTATTGGACTAGGCCTGCATGAAATTGTTCAAGACTCTCCGGTTTCTTTTAAAGTGCAATTGAAGGGATATCTTTCGAATGTCAGATTTCTGTTAGTGACAAAGATATCTTCCAGCGTTGTCATAAATTATTGTGTGGTTACATTGTGTAATACAAGGCTAGGTCTTTTCTGTTGAACTTATCTTCGACCTTCGGCTCCCAAACAGAGAAAAAGGTAACTACGAACTCTTGCGTATGTTTCGTCCCACCTGTATTACATAATACTCCTTTCTCCCGGGATTTTATGACGTGGTTCTCCAAACCACGTCGTTTTTCCTGGTTGCACAACTCTCGGTTTTTTCTTTCTGCCTCTCTTTCGCCCGTTAATTCAACTTCATACACGTGTTCTGCAGGTCCGACGAGTGTTGGTCTGGCTCTCAATAAATTCCGTATTTCAATCCCATCCTTTGCAAATACAGCCATCTCCAATATAGCTGCCCACTTTGACCATTCTAGTGGTGGTTCGGCAGACGCTTTCTCCCATAATGCGTTTATATTCAGTGGGTTTTTGGATTATCCTGCTGGCTGCGCCATGTCATACCGCAGGGTAGGATATTCTAACTCTTGAATTCGAATGGATCGATAAACCTTGTTTCTCAGTCAGAGCGATATAAAACGACTAGTTGACAGATAACATTAATTCAATTCTGATTCTTATTTCAAATAGAATTCGTCTTCTCTGTCTATCAAGGTCAAGTGACCGGCCGTCTAGGCGTTTAACATAAGACTATAGATAACATAAATAACATAAACAAAAAGTTGGTTTGTCGATCCAGGCCGGATGGCAGCTTTGTTCCAGTCACTTGCCCGCCAAAACTGCTAACTCGTACTATGGATCTGTAAAATGGGCATGTTTTGTGTAGAATCTTCCATATAACTTCCTGCCAATCGAAAACTGCTCTCTCCAAGTTGTTGTCTCTTTTAGGCAGATCTCACACCTAGTAACAAGTCGAATCACATCATGTGACAAATTTGGCCTGCAGGGGTTAAATTTTAAGGCATTTTTCTGTACTTGTTTTTGCAGTATGCGTCAAGTGAGCATAGCTATCAATTTCCTTCTGAATTTCGGTGGCATGATAGATAAACCTAAAAGATTATGTCTTTTTTCTTGACAAATTTTCAGATTTTTTCAGAAAATGTTCAAACTTTAAACATTATATCCAATCAGTTCTCTGTATGCTGAGGACTTCAAGAATTTTTTCTCCAACGTCCTTTTTTTTCTGTTCCTTTCGAAAACAAAATTAAAATTTGCATCTGTATCTGCGATTTGCTCTTCAAGGTCCTAATTTGTGTTTGTATTTGAAAACTTTTTTGTGATATCCCTACTGCTTATTTTTGTTTGATCTTGTTTTCGGTAATTGGCCATCTGGAGCAAAAAGGTATTGCGAACGCTTGATGTCCCTTTAAAAATTAAAACGGTTCCTTCTTAGAAATGTTTCAATCTTGTTAGCAGAAACACGACTGCTAGGTCTATTTTTTTGGCGGCGTAGTTCATATCAGTTACTGATATTTTCCTTGAAACTTTTGATGAAAGTACGAATTTAACAGGCTTTTCTGAAAAATCGGTGTTCGCTGGCGCAATTATTCTTGTAAGATTGCACAACAGATTTTTGTGCAAATTTTTTTCAAACGTTTTTGAATTTTCAAGTTTCAGCAAATTTCTTGGTCACTTAAGCAAAAACATACTAATTTATTGCTGTTGTCAAAGTTATCTGCTTCAATATACATTTTATTATGGTTTAATCGCATATTCGTTTCAATTGCGTTGCTATTGGGTAACTTAGTCGGATACAGTCGCAAATGTTCCTATAACACCAAGCTACATTTTTTCAGCTGATAAACGGCAGGATTTCTACTCATGCAGTGTCTACCAACAGTTCGGATAACCTGATTTTTCACTGTAATGACCAACAAATTTTACCTGGCTTCATAAAGAAACAACCGACGCGAGAGCAACTTCGACAAAAATCTGTGCTTGATCGCTTAAGTGCTTTAAGTTTTTCATAATATTTAGATTTCGGGAGATTTATGGCTGCTCACCTCTGATATTGTGAATGTAGAATTTATCGGTCTGTTCACTAGAAGATGATTTTTGGTATCAGTTTGTAATATGTTCGCAATTTATTTTCCGTGAAGTTTTCCAGGAGTATAGTAACACAATATAGATATCGTTAAAATATCTATTTTGACAACTCCAGATAACCTAGTCTACTGGAAGTCCTACTTCTTTTTTTTGTAAACAAAAGTCATGGTTTGATGCCAACTTTTCTTTACGAAGTAAAGTTGCACAACAGAGTTTCGAGCAAAAATATGGCTGGATTTTCTTTCCTTCTCATATTTTCTCTTCCTGCAAAACCAGCACCTGTAATTATTGTCTTTTTATTTCGACTTCTATCATGACAATTTCTCATGCAACATTAGTGTTGTTCTAATAACTCTGTCCTTCACTCAGCGACACTCTTCTGTGCTTCACACACTTTTAATCTGTCTATCGCTGTTTGATGGTGTCGCGTAATGGTCTCCGACATGTTATTGCAATGCATTATATTTTACTGCTTGCTGCTATGAGCGAACTCTATTCTATCACTTTGTACTTTATATGGCGTAAGGGGGATGATTTTCATATAAAATTTCAATTTTTTTTTTCATTTCATTTTCTTATATGCATTTTTTTCATGTTATTACTGCTCCATAGAACTTATTTTTCCAACTTTCGTTACGAAATCAACAGCAAATTTGTGCACAGGTTGGTTTTTTTCTTCAGACAAATTTCGACTTTTTAACTAGCCATTTTTTGACGGAATATCTTTTATATCATTCAAAAGGTATTGGTATCTTGAGCTTATATTTAAAAAGATGTTTTACCTGTGATCATTTTTTATAAAGTTATGAAGGTTTAAAAAATTTGCCATTTTGGCCGATTTGGCACATTTAACGCGCGCTATATTTTGCGCTATCAACGCGTAAGCGGAGGTTTAATTCGTCTTATAAAGCGTTCTAAAGTGGTTGAAGGAAAATTATTTACCATGATTGATTTGTTACTAGGAGCGAAATCTACCATTTTGTATTTTACATGGCGTGCGAGTGGATGTTTTTCACAAACAATCTCAAACTTATTTTTTTTTCTTTTTTTTTCTTATTTTTTTTTCATGTTATTACTGCTCCATAGACTTTAAAAGGCAGTCGGAGCATTCAAGGCTTCGCCCTGATACGAATAGTCTTGTTATCTTAACCGCTTGAAGACAAGACTAATTCACATTCGGTTTTTTGCCGCACTTTCGACATTTTGATCAGTCCTTTTTGATAATTCCTACGAACAATTTGCTTTATGGGAGAGTAACTTATAATTTAATGCAATTTCCTGTTATTCTCAGAGAATCAATCAAAATACCGTGCCTGATTGCTAAATTGTCATACAGTTTACATATTAGTGAAAGTTATTTATGTCTACAGACTAAATTTTTTTCGTAACTCGAGTTTGGAGTCTGCTGATCTTTGCTGATAATGAACTGAAGTTTGGATGTCTGATAAATGGCATTCTTACCCGTTTTTTTGGAGCTTCGCAAAAAATCTAGAAAACTCTAGAACATTTTCATTCTCTCTTTGGATCTGATCTGCTGAAGGGTGCATGCTTTTCTGGCAAAAATCACACGTTTTCTGGACAGCAGAAGCTTCCTATCTTTTACCAGACAACAAAAAATCCCATCTCATTATTATTTGCCCCCATACGCCCCACTGACCGATAAAAAAATTGCCAAATGAAAGTTTTGCTCCTCGTATAAGCTAGTCTACGTTTTTGTAAGTGCCAGCTTGCTCTAGGAAAGCAGTAAGCCAAGCCGTCACCTCAGTTTTTGATAGATCAAATATGAGCAAAATCCTTCTCTTGTGGTCGTTCGGTCTGAAAATCATTATCGGGGATCGTTGTAAAACCAGAGAATTGTGATGGCCGGGTTTTTTTTTTATTGCGACTTTCGTAACGAAAAAAAAACGGAATATTTGTGCTCGGGGTGACTGTTTCTCATCAGACAATTTTCGACTTTTTAACTATTTTTCTTTCTGTATTTTTTTTAGATCAATCAAAAAGAATTGTTTAAATTTGAAAAAATTTTTAGGCTTTGATCCTTTTTTGAAAAGATATGGGGGTTAAAATATTGCCATTTTGGCTAATTTGGGACAGTTAACGCTTGATTTATTTCGCAATATTAACGCTTAAGCGGAGATTTAACTCATCTCCAAATCGTTCCAAATTGTTTAAAAAAATTTGTTTGCTACAAATAATTTGTTATTAGAAGCAAAGTTTATCACTTTGAAATTTTTATGGCGTGTGGGGGGATGATTTTCGCAAAAAATCTAAAAATTGAAAAAAAAATCTTCTTATGATTACATTTATTTTTTTTTCATGTTATTTCTGCTCCGTGTTCCTTACAAGGAAGCCGAAACATTCAGGGCTTCGCCTGATACAAGCAGTATTGTTTTTATTTGAATGAAATCATAATTTGCAAATAGTATTGCCCTCATGAATATTCTTGATTGATAAAGTGTTAATCGTTACCGGTTGACATCAAATCGACAGTTGGTTAGACTCATTGATATTAAACTCATAATTTCGAGATTAGATCTTGTTTTTAAAAAAAAATAAACCGAACTAAATTGGCTTTTTAAAACTCATTTTTCTCAAATCGTGGACAAAAGAAGAGGAGAAAAAAGGCTGAGATTTTCAGCTCTTTTTTGCTGGTGTAATTCGGTTTGCCAAAAAATGGTCCCAAAATAACACCCTTAAAACGGGTAAATCTATTTGTTTGATTAGTAAATTTTCCGTCAAATCACGTAAAAACAACAATTTAGACCGTTTATTTCAAGACTTTGTAAACCAAGCGAAATTACTCAAATTAAAAGTGTTATTTGAGATCCAAATTTTGCCATAATTTTGCACCATTGATGACCGAGTAAAGTGTGTATTCGTCTGCAAAATTTGGATGCTAAATGAAAAATGAATGAACTAGACAATTTAAGTATTCTTGAGACGAGAAAAGATTTATAAAATGTTTTTTTTTTCAAATTACCAGTTCTACCTGCACTCAGTAAAAAGAGAAAACAATTGATTGTATTACAACTAAAGTTGTACTTTTATCAAAATTAAAAATAATTATAAGGGCCAAATTGAGATGTTTAAACGATTTATAATCCATTATAATGATATCATGGTTGTAGACTTTATAATCAAAAATTATCAATTATAATTGATTACAATTTGTCCAAAAATCTCTTATAATATCTTATGATATCTTATAATATCAAATAGTCCCTTATAATCTCTTATAAACTATTATAATCTATTAAAATTGACTAATTGTTTTTCTGTCAAAAATCTTTAAAAGTGAGATTTCTTGTCAGTCTTTGGTTCATTTGAACTCAAAGTTTTTTCACAAAACAAATATTTCATAGAGAATCCTTCATATTAGTTGAAAGAATCCGGAGGTAGGTGAAATCTATTTCTTCCATAAAAATCATGAAAATAAAGCAGTGTGCTGATATTTTGGTGGTCAAAAACTTGAGATGTGCATCATGAAACTTTTATAATCAAGAAATGAAAAAAAAAACGTTATAAACCAACGTCTACAGAAAGCATAAAATCTAAGCAATTCAAGTAGAAGGCCGAAAACAAAATGGGCAAACAAAGGGATTATAAACGATCATATTCGATCATATTTGTTTTTTCTGCGAAACAAAAAAATTAGAAATTTGGATAAAAATAATCGATTACAATCGATTATGATGTATTATAATTGATTTTATTTGATTTCAAAAAGAGAGATCATAATCAATTATTAATCGATTAAAAATTTTCTCATATTTAGTAAGACTGGTACTAAAATCATATAATAAACGATAATTAACGCTTGAAACTGGATGCGAGTAGTTTTTTCAAAGAGTTTGAGGAAAAAAACTTAAATCAATTTGATTTGAACATGATGTGAGCTCCTTCATTTTTCGTTTAAGCTATATCGATAGACAACTAAAAAATTCACGTTCAGAGTAGTTTACTATATTTTATTCACGGTTGGTAGATTATACGCAGAATGAGAAGAAAGAAATGAGCAGAAAGTTAAGCTATAAGTTGAAATTTTTAATTAATTTTTAAGCTAACGCATCATCTTGCGCAGGATCTTGTTCTCGCCAATTTCCACCTGATGCCGATAAAAAAACATTGCATTGAGTCTGACAGGAAGGATTGAATCATAAAAAATACTGAATATGCCGAAAGCTCGTTAACAAACCTAGCAATTTTTGGTAGAAAATCGTTCTCCACAAAATTAACGAAAAACCTGATATAATTACAAAATGGTTCCTTCCGTACGACTTGTAGTACATAATTGGCACCATCTATAGAATCTCAGTTTACTTTTGAACAATTTGTTTCTGCTTAGATTAATTCACGCCGATAGATTTTAAAAACTCACAATTGTAACTCACTCCATTGAGTAATTTGATATTTTTAATTTGTTCAATTTTCTTTCAAAGTATCGATATTTCAGGCAATAAAAAACTTGTAGTCAAAAATTATTCTCAAAAAAATTATTTCAAATCCGAGAAGAAAAAAATCCGAGAATTTGTATCCTACAAATTTTGTCGAATATTCAGCAATTTTATTTTTGGGACTCTATGAAAAGAAAGCGTTGAAGGCAAACTTGAGTATCAGAAAAGTGATCAAATATAGTTTTGTGTCGCATCACAGAATGGGGGCGTCTTGTTCATGTAATTATTAGAACTTGAACTACACTTATTAGGGTCCAAGTTAACATCATCCCCCCAAAGCCGTTTGGGGGATAGAGGATTTTAACTTAGTTCTAATTTAGAGATATTCAGCCAATATAAGAATCGAGCATTTTACATGCAGAGCAAAATTTAATGCGAAATAAATGCTGGGGTGGAAGATCTTAACTTGGTCTATCTGGGGAGGGGGGGATAGGGGAGTATGTTCTTGATCTTTTGGTCCCTTGTTAGCTAACTACGAAGGTTAAGATAACAAAAGCCTCAATCAATTAGTAGTCAAAACTTTGGTTGAGTTAGAAATAAAATAAGTAAGCTAGGTTGATTGCGCAATATCACTTTTCGAACATGAAATGATTGTGTTTGAATATTTGTCAGCAATAACAATTGAAATAAGTAAGACAAATCAAAAAAGTTTTACACTATAAGAAATATCAAAAAAAAAACAGATCAAAATGTCCAAACTGCGGCAAAAAACCGAATGTGAATTAGTCTTGTCTTCAAGCGGCTAAGAAAACAAGACTATTCGTATCAGGGCGAAGCCCTGAGTGTTCCGACTACATTTTAAAGTCTATGGAGCAGTAGAAAAAATGAAAAAAAGACAGCTTGTATCAAGCGAAGCCCTGAATGTTTCGGCTGCCTTTTAAGGTCTATGGAGCAGTAATTATATGAAAAACTTAATTGTAATGAAATAAATTAATTTTTTTTAACTTGATATTTTTTTGTAAAAACAGCACTCCCTACACCATTTTAAGTACAAAGTGATCAATTTTGCTCCTATTAACAAATCAATTATGGCATATAAGCTTCGTTGAACCAATTTGAACGAATTTTAAAAAGGATTAAATCTCCACTTAGCGTTTATAGCGCGAAATATATCGGGCGTTAATTGTCCCAAATTGGCCAAAATGGCAATTTTTAAACCCACCATAACTTTACGACAAATGATCACAGGCAAAATATTTTCTCAAGTTTAAGCTCAAGATAACAATACCTTTTGAATCATGTAAAATTTTTGTCAAAAAGGGCTAGTTAAAAAGTCAAAATTTGTCTGAAGGAAAAAACCCAACACGAGCACAAATATTCTGCTACTTTCGTTACGAAAGTCGGAACAAAAACTTAACCATTTGACCTCTATACGAAAACAGTTTATCGCGCAAAACCGCTACTGGAGTATATGAAAAAAAAAACGCTTTCATAGCATTTCTTTTTCCACAATTTCCATTTTCAATTTTTAAATAGCTACTTATTTAAATACCGAAAAAGCCTGTAGCAGTTTTTCGTTAATTGGAAAACCCCTCCTTAGTCAATTTTGTTTGGCCGATAGGAAACTGTATGATCACCATTTTTCACAAACAAAGTTTAAAAAAAGTGAGTGTGGAAAATTTTTAAAGTTTTTTATCGTAAAAGCAATTATATGACAAACTATGAGTGTTTTCTCTTTTTCTATTTTAGTTAAGACAGGCCACGACTTTCAACTGCTAATTGTTTTTCGAAAAACAGTTTGCCGCACTGGAGTTTTAATGATAATAGTCCATCTCAGAAAGTTTTCATCGTCGGACTCCACGAAAATCAAACGGTTTTATATCATAATTAAAATCTTTTTTTATTTGATTTTAATTTACTAAACTGTATTGAAAATATTTTTCGCTCTTTTTTGGAAAACTTTGAAATCTCTAGAATTTAGCGTTAACTCTGCAAAAAAAAAGAAAGTACGTTTTTCACAGTTTCAAAAAAAAATCCGATCTCATGGATTTTATCAACAAAAAAGTCAACTATATTGTAAGCTAAAGTGATTATAATTGATTTTAATGAGTTAAATGGAGTTTTCAATTCTTGAAAATAATCGATTCATTTCCTCTAGCAATCATTTTTCACGATTGAAAAGGTCATGTAAAAAATTACCTTTCTATGTTTTTGCCAACATAATCAACAAAAAATAATTATTTCCTATAAAACTATAATGCGAGCTTGTAATCAATACAAAAATACCGTTTTTCTGATAAAATCATATAAAATTCATTACTTTAAGATGCTTGGCTTAACTCAATACGATTCTTAATTAGCATTTTGATGCTGTATCGCTCATAGATTTCTCATCTAAAAAAATTGGTTTTTGTGTTACTAAAAAACAAAAAAAAATTGTTACATCCTATGGAAAAAATGCTAGTCATGCTATTTTCATACAATTTGTTTTATTCTTTGCAATAGCGGTACATTAAGTTTTCCCTGAATGAAAACTGTGTGACGAGCATTTTTCGTCAACTTGGGTTTGTGGCTTCTTGTTATACTTTCATTAAATAGCTTACTAGATATTTGCCATTAGTGTTTACAGACAAATTTCAGCAATCAAAATATCATTTTTTTCTAAGTTTTGTCAGGTCAAACTCAGCGGGAAAGCCAGAAAAATAATTTCAAAGAGTCCTTGGTTGTATGGGTTTTTGAAAACTGCAATTTTTTTTAAAAAGGTGGCTTTATTTTAATTTTCAAGAACCACATTTAAGTTTCTGCAAACAGTTACTGAGAGCTAAAATCGTTGCTTGAATTTTTTTTCATTTTAAACCTACAATCAACTTCTGCAGAAAGGAGAAAAATACATAGTCTACAGATCCGGGCTAATCGTTCTCCTTTTTAAATGCCAGTAAAATAATTTAATGAACTTTTCCGACACTGGTGAAAAAATTTTCAATACATGTAATTTTTTTCTGAAAGTTCCCTTCTTACACAATAATTTATTGTTACCCTTAGTAAGTGGTTAATGAAACACAATTGACAATTTGTCTTTTATGAATTAATGCACATCAAGAGAACTAGCATACATATTTTTTACTGAGATCGATGAGACGGTTATTTACCTGTAATAATAATTAACATTTATATTTAGTGTAAGTGGAATTAGTATTCAGAAAAGCAAAATAAACTAAGAAACAAAAACTTGAATGACAAGCAGTTTCTTCTATAAATGAAGGTTGTATGGCTAAAAAAAAATTGTCACGACGATTTGATTTCTGACAAGCAATCATGATCGACACAGTTGAACAGTTAATTAGTCCCGAACTGATTAAAAATGACAGCAAAACGTGTAGAATCTGATCAATCATACTTAGTTTAGATTCAAAAGATCAGACAAAATCATTTTTATTTTTTCCCCGAAGTGCTTCGCTACGAGGCCAAACTGTTTTTTGGCGTTCCGACAAAATTTGAACATGTTTTTAGGCTTGCCTCTGGATTGCAGAGTGTCCGTTCTGATTGATTGGGTTGATTCCAATCTGTAGTGGTTTCCCGGGATGACCAAAAATACTAGTCATACAATTTCCATATATGGAAAAATGCTAGTCATACACTTTTCATGCAATTCCATACGTACAGAAAATTGCATGAAAGGTCTATGATTAGTATTTTTTTCATATATGGAAATTGTATGACTAGCATTTTTCCATAAACCAAAAATTATGATTTTTTACATTTTAATTTCTCAAAATTTTGTGGTTGTGTTCGTAACCGAACACAAATGACATAAACCTTGATTACTCAAACGTAGTAACCAACGGTTTGGCCTTCTTACATTGAAAATGCATTGGAAACAGCCTCATATGTGTTACTTCTGTCTCAGACAAACAATATAACGAAAGTAATGAACTTTTAAATTTTGGCAATAATTTTCAAAGATGATTATTTCTAAAATTTGAATTTTTAAATTACCAAACATTGATCAAGGCATTCAAAAACATGTCATACAAAAGAACGAGGAGTTTTAAGCGTTTCTGAAAAAAGTTATGAAGAGAAAAGGAAAAAAAATCCAATATTTGTATATCCAGGACTACGTTATACACACAAAAAATTAAATTTTGCATGCAAATTTTTTTTTTTCAAAAAATGTTTATTTGAATACGAAAATCATTTTGCGGTTGAAAAAAACCATAAAAAATTTTTGGGGGCAATTTCAAAAATACTTAGAAAAATTTTTGTCGTCGCCATCAAAAAAATTCTAGTCATACAATTTCCATATATGGAAATTGTATGACTAGTGTTTTTTTTTCAGAAAACAAAAATAAAAAAAGTCGAAGTTTTCAGTCGTAGCAGCCCAAAAAACGCTTAAATGCTTTGCCAGCAGTTGAATTGATTGTTCAAAGCTTTTTTTTTCACAAATTTTTTTTTTTTTAATTCTTATCATACAATTTCCATATATGGAAATTGTATGGGTAGCAGTTTTTTTCATGTTATTTTTTTCCTTTTATTTATGAAGAGACACCAATTTCGATACCAAAACAACTATAAAATACCTTTAAAATTCAATTAAACTCATTTTGCAAAAATGCATGAAATTTGTATGACTAGCATTTTTCCATAGACTAAGTGTATGAAATTGTATGATTAGCATTTTCGGTCTATGGAGGTCGATCAGTGATGTTTACCAGTTTCGCTTCTGTGTCTTTATTTAGCTCGATCAAAATTTTTATGCGTTGAAATCAAGCTATTACTGCAAATATTCTCTTTTATTTTTTCGACAACATGTTTTGGAGTTTTTTCTTCTGCTTTGAATGTATATTGATGCAAAAATAGCTCTCGTCGAAAAATTTTAAGTTATGTTTAGTTTCTAGACTGCTCTTTTTGCCAGTGTAACTGCTAGTGAGCTGAGCACCGGTGATAATTTTTCATTAGTTTGGAGACTTGTTTGCTGTTTGCACCAGTCACTAAATTCACAGCTGAAAAAAGTTCAACTTGTCAGAGACTAAATTTTTGGCACTCAGAATTTTGGAACAGCTGCCGATAGGCTAGTCATATCAGTCATTTGCCATCATCGGTCTGAAGCCTCAACTACCCACTTCCTGCGCAAACAACGAACAAGCTAAGTGATGTTTATCCAGTTCACATTGGATGTTTGTTCAGTTCCTGACTACCTGGAATTTGATTTATTAGACCACCAGGAAACCGTTCCAGGAAATCTTTTGGTTGCTTGTCTTCCTCTATAATATTTGAGAGCATCGACTATCACTTGTCTTCTGAAACTCGTTGGTCTGAAAGTGTACCACCTTTGTTGACTATGTTTTCTTATATTGTCTTGAATCTGCTGTTTCTTTCTTGTAATTTGACCCAGCTTCTGAGACTTCTCTTCAATCAACGCTCAGACGTATTCAAACAAACCATTTGTTTAAATAAAGATTTTCATTCCGTTAAGGCCTGTTGTCTCTCGATGTGTGCAAAAAGGACGTTCTTTAAGCAGGATTGAACCGAAGATATCCCAGCAAGACTGTTTGCATATACCAGTTAATTCACATTTTAACTCTACGAGCATTATTGTTCCGACTTTCGATACGAAAGTAACAGAATAATAGTGCTCGGGGTGGGTTTTTTTTTCTTCAGACAAATTCCGACTTTTTATCTAGCCATTTTTGACGGAATTTTTTTATATCATTCAAAAGCTATTGTTGTCCTGAGCTCAAATTTGAAAAAATATCTCACCTGTGATTATTTTTTGTGAAGTTATGGGGATTTAAAGGTTGCCATTTTGGCCAATTTGGGACAATTAACGCGCGATTTATTTGCGCTATTAACGCGTAAGCGGAGAGTTAATCCGTCCTAAAATTGGTTGAAAGAAGCGAAGCTTATTTGCCATAATTGATTTGTTACAAGGAGCGAAATCTATCCTTTTGTACTTTATATGGCGTGTGGGGGGATGATTTTCGGTTTTTTATTGCATTCAAATTTTTAATGTCATTACTGCTCCATAAAACCTTAAAAGGCAGTCGGAACATTCAGGGCTTCGCCCTGATACGAGCAGTCTTGTTTGGTTTGAGTACTAAGCTTTTCTTAATCCGGATTTTCAATTGTATCATTTTTTCTCCGCATCAGTTGTAGTTTTCAGTTCTGAAAAATTACAGTTTCGTGCAGCTACACGAAGTCTCTCGAGAAAGAAGTCGACTTTGACTCTTCTTGATTCCGAACTTTTTGAATGAAACTTATTCACTTAGCAACAACCACATGTTTTTTGGGTCACTTGTAGATTTGTAATTTGTCTTCCACGCTCAAGAAATTCGTCGGTTAAATATCTTTGATATTTACATCTTAAAGTTTCGAAAAAATTAAAATGGGCATGTCTGTTATGATTAACACTTTTGCGGATTATTGCAAAACGAGAAAATTGTAATAAAAGTTTTTATAAGACTTTTAATGAGAGTTATAGTTTGTGGGTTTATAGAGCTGTCATCAGTGGGAAAAAATACATGCAACAAAAATAGTTCAATTAGGAATTAAGGTCTAGTTCATTCACACGTTCTAAATTATGATATTTTCTCCCTAAAATGCATTCTTGATCCATAGAATCGGTTTCTTGGATAATGTTTACAGTTTCGACCATCAACGCAAAATATTTTGTTTCCAACTTGTGAACTGACTTTCGCAGAACAAAATTTTTTTAAAATCCTATAAAGCTGAAGTGCTGATGTCACTTCAGACAGGACGCAAAGTTTTTTTTTCTCCTAAAAATTATAATTGGGTTGAATTTAAACGGAAAAAGATCAAGACAATACTTAGTTAAGTTTTTAGCAGAATTATTATTGGGCCCAAAAAAACTGCCAAAAAACTCGGCTTTTTGTAGTCAATCAAAATGCCAAAACTACAGCAATGAAATCAATTACTGGCAAAATTAGGTCGAATTGCACCTCTTATGTGGAGCAACAAAGTTTAAGAAAGATATTTTCTGCAAAAAAGAAACAAGCAAATCGTTTTCAAACTTATTACAAATGAGTAATTGGTTTTTTAAAATGAAAATGACATTAAACGAAAATAAACATTGTATACAAAACTTGAAAGATTAAAAATAAAGAAAATTACATCAAGTTTAATTATTTTCTCATGGATATTCTGATGAAAATGATTTTTTTCGAGGTTTTTCGAGTTCCTAGAAACCACCTAAAACAAAAAACTCAAGAGATTTTAGCAAGGGTGGATTTAGGATTTTCTCAATGGGGAGATTTTCAAAAAAATGTTGAAGTTTTTGTCGACTTTTTTTATGTCGACCAAATTAATTTTTTGAGCTTTACCAAATCATTACAAAAATTTCTGCGCTATAGGCGGTTTTTTTAAGTATATTTTGGCGCCCAAGGCGTCTTAGAAAAACTTTGAGGTCAGTAAGCCGAAAAATAACTTCTCAAAATATCAAAATAGTACAAAGGGTCGGCAGGGGGTCGAATCCCTGAGGAGAAAAAAGGCGTTCGCCGATTCCCACCACCCCCCCCCCCCTAAAACCGCTGGTGAATCTTAAAATTATCTTTGAATTAACTTGTGGCTTCACTACAAAAAACTGAGTTGCGACTCTGAATTGGACTCTCTAGTTTTTTTGGCGCCAAAAAACTGAATTGCGACTCTTCAGAGGGGAAACATGTTAATAATTTATATATCCGCCTGCTCTTCGATTTGATAGGAGCCGACCTGAAAGAATTTAATGACAAGTGATATGAATAGAAACGAGCAAAAAGCTGTCCTTGAAGCAGGTGTTACCACTTAGGAAGTTTTTGAAAAAACGACAAAATGTTTTACCTCAAAGCCAACAACAAAAACTAAGTACGTAAGAAAATCTGTTGAATGAATATTTAATAGCGGTTCGTGTTTCCAGCTGCATTTAATGTAGCGCGGAAATGAGAACAAAAAATTAACGCAGGTTTTTACTCGTTCAAAAAATCAAGTGTCTTAAAATTTTAGCGCCGAGCCATAAGTAATTGTGCTACCAAAAGTTCAGTCTCAAAAATAGGTCGGAATAAAACAGTGAAAAAAGAAATATGATCATTTCAACGAATGAGTTTGAATGTTTTGCAAACATTCAAATTTAAAAAAGACCGAAATTTCGAAAATAGTAAAATGAGTTACTAAGGATTTTGCTTTAAGGAAATTTATGATTAATTTTGTTTTGCATATTCTTCTTATTTCATTTTTGGCAATAAAAATTAAATCGCGAATAAAAAGAGGGCTGATAATATTTGGGTACTATATTGCTTTTGTTTTGATCTACTATTTCGATATATTTTCAAAAACAACTGAAAAAGCTCAAACGCGCGGAAAAAAAGGACTCTGCTCTTATAAGTTTGAAAACTATAGTTTTTTCTCTGACCTTCCAGGTGTTGTTGCCTTCAGAAGTTGTTATCAGTTGCACCAATTTAAACGAAAGAATAAGTGTTTGCTTTTGTGCAGCCATGTTTTTGTTTCAGCCATGTATGTTGTGAGGCGCTTTTTACCCTGGAGACCTTATGAAGAAGCAAACCTGATTGACCCCGAAGACCTTTCAATACAAGGTAAACTCTTCCTTTTTGTTCGTTCTTGTGAGTTTGAAATATTTATCTGTGAACAAAAATGAAAAAAAAAACTCAAAATATCCTTGCATGCTTTGGTTAATAACGATCGAATTGTATTAATCAGTATTTGTCAATTCGAATTAACAGTTAGGGGAAAACATTTTGTTTTAACCAAAGCAAGTTAGTTAGTTTTTTTTTCGTAATATTTTAGTCACACAGCTAATTTTTGAACACATGGAAGGTAACATTTTTCAGAAGAACCTGAATAGATCAAAAAATATACTGATCGAGCAGTTCTTTGGCCAGTCAAACAAAACTTTCGGAGAGACAAAAATTTTAATGACGAGCATTTCCGGTGCACATTGAGTTTAGAGTCGCAACGCTGTTCTTTGAGAAAAGAATGAACTTGGTTTTCTCCTTATACAGTGCAAAAACAACAGTTTCCAGGCTAGTTGAACTTTTTGGGTGTGTCCGCGCAAAAAGTTATTTAGATAGATTTGCGCAGACATACCAAAGAACCTAACTAGCCTATAAACTGTAGCTTTTGCACTGTATAAGGAAAAATCAAGTTCATTTTTTTCTCAAAGAACAACGTTGCGACTCAATGTGCACCGAAGATGCTCTACCCAGGATTAAAAAGACGGAGGAGGAAAAGTTCAGATAAAACTCATCCCTATCAGACAAATAATAAACCCATTCCCGAATAATGTAAAAGTTATGATAAAAAAAACTATTTTAAGTTTATACACGGAATGTTTTTTTTCCAGTATAAATGACCTATAAAAACAAACCTCTGATTTGGCTAAAATCTGCGTGTTTATATTTCAAAGGCATTTAACCTTGTTATTTTCAAGTTTTTTGTCTCACTACTTTGCATTCTATAACTAAACACAAGAAAAGTCGGAATCTAAGAAAAAACTTCTGTCTTTGGCGATGATGTTTTTGATGTAGCTTTTTTTTTTTTCATTGTTTTGATCCAACAAAATTTCTTCCATTATTATTCGTATGTCAAAATATCAAAAACGAGGCATTGATTGAAGGACTGTAACTAATTGCCAGAAAATTGTATTTGAGCTTCGTTCTTGTGAAAAAAATGAAACTAAAATTTCCATTCCAGCTGATTTTGTAACCATTGTTCAATTTTCATTTTTACTGGTATGAGTTTTGTAGAGAAGAAACGATCTTGAGTGCTCAAAAACAATTTTGTTTAGTTAATTTATGAATATACATTTTGTTTAAAAATTGCATGAAAAAATGCAAAACTTTCATAAATCTTTCTTAGAATCACAACAAGCTTGAAATACTTTTCATTTGTCAATTATTATCATCCTGAAGCTTTTTGTTTTAATATATTCCAGGGTGCGTTGGGGGCAATTTTTTATGGACGGAGAGATTTATTCTTGAAAGATTCTTAGTTACCCAAGAACCTTTTGCTAAATGAGTTTTTCCAAAGGCAAGAATTTCATCAATATGTTTGTTTACCTTTACGTCCAATTTGGTTATCTAGGACAAAATAGGACAATTTTGAATGCGAAAGGAGCTAGTTTAGAAGTTAGGATTAGTTTATCAAAAGTATTTGATATTTTATTTTTTTCCGCCTATGTTTTCTAGTTTTTGCTTTTGTTCCGAGTTTTATAAAGAAACTAGCAGAAGATTTGTGCTCGAGGTAGTTTTTTTTGTACAATTTTCGATTTTTTAACCGGCCATTTTCTACGGAATTTCATATTATTCAAAAGTATTGTTTTCCTGAGCTTAAACTTGACGAAAAAATTTCGTCAATGATCTTTTTTCGTAAAGTTACGATGGATAAAGATTGCAATTTTGACCAAGTTGGAACAATTAGCGCGCGGTATATTTTGCGCTAATAACGCGTAAGCGGATACTTAAATCGTCTAGGAAATCGTTCTAAATTGGTTGAAAAAAAACTTAATTGCCATAATTGATTTGTTATTAGGAGCGAAGTTTATCACTTTGTACTTTATTTGGCGTATGAGGAGACGAATTTTACGAATAACCTCAAATTTTGTATTTTTTATTCCTTTTACTTATTACATTTAGTTTTTTAGAGTTTTTAGAGCTTAAAAGATATAGAGAACATTCAGTGCTTCGCCCTGATACGAGCAGACTTGTTTTTATTTGTGTAAAAGGTTTTAGAGATCCACAAAAATTTTTGGTTTGTCTTTTTTATTTCAACTGTTTTTGCAGACAATTACTCAAACAAAATTCGATGAGTCAGAATTTCTGATCGACTTTTCTCTTTATACGAAAAACTTTATACTCGCTTAAAAGAGATTTAGAAACTTTCAAAACATAATTTGAAGAACTTTTAGTTTTTAATTGATGCTAATTACTAAAATAAATACATGACTTCTAATAAATTTTCATAAACGCGATTTAGAATACGAAAGAGTTGAGATTTAGTGAGGATCATAATAACATACTTATTGTGAAAAAATGAAAACAGCAAACCGAAAGTTTTCAATAATTGGGTTATAATCCATTATTATCGATTAAAATTGATTATTTTTCTTTTGATAAATTCTTTTGAAAAAAAGCTAAAAATAATAGATTATAATTGATTATAATCAATTATAATAGAATTTAATTGCTTAAAAAAGTATCATGATAATTCATTTTTAATCGTTATTTTTTAGAGGGTGACACTAAAAATACAATATAATTGGTTTTTTTTATATTTCAGTGCGGGCACGACCTGGCAAATTTCGACGCGTTTTTGTGACCCGATTGTTGTATTTGGAAATAAGACGACAAACAAACGAGACTATCCTAAAATAACTTAGATAGCAAATTAACTGAATTTAGACAAAACGACTGACAATTTGAAAGAAGAGGACAGAAAAATTTCAGCAGCAATTTCAACAAAATTTTCGTTAGAATGAAACTACACAACTATCAAAAGAGTCTATTATCCCAAAACGGATCAAATCAATGAATTAATTTTTTCAAATAATCGTGTAGTATGCAACTTTGGCTTTTAATTATCGATCTGAGTTTGAACAAAGAGTCGAATGCTCAGCCAAAAACTAATTTAAATCAGTGAACAACTTTCACGCATTTAGCACGCACGCAGGCTATTGTCTAAACTCAGTTTTTTTTCGGATCGTCTAATTTGTTCTCGTCTAATTTTCTAAGTTTCTCTTAACCTTTCTAAAGCGCACGAAAGTTTTAGTTTTTTTAAATATGTACGCGCCACCTTACTCTAATTTTAAAACGACTGAAAGGATTCCAATTCTCAGATTTCTGGAAATCACTATACACTGAAAATCCGTCTGAAACTTTTTCTCACCTTTTGATTATGAAGAAGCAAGCAGCTTAAATTCATGATTTTGAAATTTTTTCAGGACTAATCCTTTCAAAACCATTTTAACAATTTTTGGCTTTTTATAGACCCCAAATGGTATATTAACTATAGTAGAACAAAAATTATAAATGATGATGTTACTTAAATATGAAAAAGACATTTTAGTTCTTAGTTTTTAGCTCATGGGAAAAGTATGAAATTCAAACTTTCAAAGCCGACCTCAAATTTTTTATCGTAGTCTTAATTGTTGACGATAAACTTGTCCAGGTCCTCAAAATTTATAATGAAATTTAAACCAATGATGAATACAAGCCTATGCTCTAAATCGAGTTTTTAGGTGTTTTTTTTTGCCAAATGCAGTTTATCTTACAACTCGTCTAAAATCTTAAAAAGTATTTTTTACATGCAATCCTAATAGTGAAGTCAGCTCATTTTCATAGGCAATTTTGAATTGAAAAATTATCATCAGCAATCTTTTGTTTTTTTTTGTCTACACTGGCTTTTAAGCTATTTTTAATAAAATTTTATGATAACTGGCTGCTGGAACCTGATCTAAACTATATTTTATGATTGGATAAATTAAATGTTTTACCAATGTAAAGTATTTAATATTAACCAATCATGATCCATCTAACTAACAACCCACTTATTTGTAAGTGCTGAAGTTACTTGTAATTTCAGCACCAGAGAGATTTGAATTTAACTTAGAAATTAGTTGGACTCTCCCGAGCACTTCAGCAGCCGCAATAAACCAGTATACCCTAGATCTATTGAGCCTAGCAGAGACTAGTTAAACAACCTGAGACTAGATAGTATAAGAGTAAGATTAGGATCGGTATTAGACTAAGAAGTTGCACGAATCTATCCGGCCGAAAATAAGATAGCGTGACGAGCAGACGGTGTACCCTATCCGAAATTACTCTATGAGTTATACACTCCAGTCCTAACTCATCTGGTGCGACCATAAGTCTCGAACAAGACCTTACTAGATTAGAATTAACCAAAATTAGATTAGAAATTAGACAAAAACATTTACAAAATGTTATACGACAATAATTTAATTGAAATGTCTCTCCGACTCAATAGATCCGAGCCAATATTCCGAACCATAATAGAACTACCCGGAATTGGAAGAAGACCTCGAACCAAAGACGACATACGACAAAGTAGAAACTTGCCGTATAGTTATATGATAGTTCGGCAAAAGCCAGAACAAACTTTTGTATTTCGAATACTACTTGCAATGAATTTAGATTTCCATTTGCAAACATAAAACCTTGAAGTAACTCTTCAAAATCAATTCAGGCGCTAAACAAAATTAATATTATACAATAACGATTGATAAAAAGATCTAAGATCGTTTTCCTAAAACTCTGCAGTATTATACAAAACATGTTTGAAAAATATTTATTGGAAAATAAAAATAAAAATTAGTAGCATGACAATAAATGGTTAGTAATCATAAATCATCCTGTTGTTCCAGCTTCATCACCTAAAACATAATAGCAATCATCAACTCACTAATATCATCAAAACACTAAATCTTTCCTTTACACAAATTTAAAACTTTATTAAAATTTAAAGTCACTTAATTTTAAAACCAGATCATCAAGGCTTATCCTTGGATCTTAAATCATTTTCTACTTAATTAAATTTTAAATTTGATCATCAAGGCTTATCCTTGGATCAAACAGAACAACTTTGTTCTCCCTCACCCACTTAATTAGTGTCTAACGACCTCAAACGTCGATTCACTACCCAACCCTTTCTAAAGACCCAAGACTAATAGAAATTTTTTAAACAAAACTAATCATTCAAATTAGGATAAACAGTGAAGAATTTCGGTTATTCATCCTTCACTTGACCCCCCCTCTTACTACACCCAGGATAAATCTTAGACTTAGTAAGTTTAAAATAGTATCTAACGAACTACTCGCGTTCTAATTATACCTGAACCTTGTGGATCGATTTACTATTCTCCAACCCTTGAACACAATCACTACCCCTAAGTAAGATTAAGTAAGTTAACACCTTAGCTTATACTAGTCACGAGAAAGTAAAAATCATTCTTCGGAATCGATATACTTTTCTCTCCAACCCTGAACAAATAGACCCAGGTTAAGCTAACCAAAAAATCGTAAGAACTAACAGTTTAAGTAATTAGAATTCACTTAACAACTTTTTGCATCCGTCATTCTAAACCTTATGTCATTTAAAAATCTAGGAAATAAACAAACAATCATTTTACACAATTGTGAAATAGATAACAAAAAATACGACCTTGTAATCACACCCCATACACAAACAGTTGGATACATTCGCACAAAACGACAAACACTAAAGAGGAAAATCATAACTAAACAAAGACAAATAACACGAAAAAGATTTTCAAAAAATCGAAACGCATTTTCAGAATCAGAAACTAACAGTTTAGACGAACTTTACAAACTAAAAGAATCAATAGATAAAAATTGCCCACTTCACGATCAACTATATTTTTCTGACTCAGAAACAACTTCAAATTCATCACAAAGAGGAAAAAGAAGAATAAAAAAACAGTACAAACACAAACCAGTACATCTATACAATTGGAATCAACCAATTCGACATATTAATAATTACATATTAACAGTCATCGAACGGAAAAATGAGCTCAACACACACCCCAGGTGAAGAAACTCCAGATGATGATGAAATCTTTCCTTTTATAGTAGATGCAGATACTGATAGAGGACAACACATATTTTGTCAAAATTTACTCATAAATTTATTTGAACCCGGAATCAGTCCATGTAAAACAGAGTTCCCCGATGTAAAAATCAAAAGACAAATCATAGATCACTATTTAAAAGATATATGCAACATAACACAACAATATGGAATCTACTCTATAGAATTCACTTCCCCAAACCATAATAATAGAACATATACTATTCAAACAGACGATCTTGATTTAGAATTTTCAAAAGTTTTTTCAGAATATATAAAAAACATCCAATACCATAACTCACAAAGAGCAAACTCCATTTTCACCAATGAAGTTTTCGCAATAATATATAGTTATATTTCGATATTAGAAAACGAAATCCCAATAACAAATGTCTCACCGACAGAAACATCTAAACATTTAAGAGTACGACATGAAATCACACTACTCTCTAGTTATCTAAACATCATTAAAGAAAATTTCACGAAAGACGATGTTTCACAACATACCAAACACGATTTACAAAAAATTTTGGCATGGTTCATAATAGATTATTTCACACACAATATTGATTTAATTGCACAAGCAAGAAAAAATTTTAGACCCCAAAACTCGAACGATGATACCGCTATCACAGAACAATCAGATTATGTTTGGGACCCCGAATGGTCTCATCCCGCATTTATAAGCTTTCCACAATCAATCTCAAGTCAAGCAATAAGTACAATATCTTACATAAGAGATTATGTAAGAGTAATACCATTAACAATTGATGCAACACCATTAAACTATAATACATTTTTACCCGATACACAAAATAATAGTTTAAACTCTACAGTCATACACAACGAAAACCTCAATGGAACTAGGAATCTTACTCAACAAGATATCCAGACACCATCACACTTCATAAATGAAGAAATTGTACACACAACAACTACACAACAAAGTATTTCACCAATACGCCCGAATTTAACAACACCAAGAAATACAAATCCTTCACAAACACAGGTAACCTTACAATCAACCGTTAAACCTTCGGTTGCTCCAAAATATTCACATATGGATTACCAAACATATAGACCCATGACAATACCATCAAAAACACGCAAAACACTCACTAGAAACAACTTTGCAGACCATAATTATAATTATACACATCCGTCAAAAACAAATTATCAACCACAAAGAAATTTTAATCAATATACAAACCTCGAAACTGGGATAACCCAACGGCCCAATATAATTCCAAAAATTTTCAACCAAATCCTCCACAGGATCGCAGTGAAAATTACCCATTTTTTCAACAAAATAAAAATAAAAAACAAACATCTTATCAAATGGATTATTTATCCTCAGATGATGATTTCTTACAACCAGATATATTTGCACCAAATACTCAAGAATATCGTAGACAAGGAATACAGAAAACACGTACAAATCATAGAAATTTTTCTCCACAGCCAATAGATGCACAACATCAACAACCAATTCAACAACAAAATCTAATTAATACACAATCTTTTCAACCAATTCAACAACAAAATCCAATGACTGCACACTCGTATCAATCATCACAAATGCAAAATGAAATACCACTCCCATATTATCTCCAACAACATGAAATAACAAGAAACCAACTTTCAAATTTTTCTCAAATGCCAAATGCAGCAGAATCATTACAAATGACAATGAATCCATACCTTATGGGTGGATCATCAATAACATCAAACAAACCTTTAATGGTTTTCACAGGAACAGACCCTGAATACTCTGTAGAAGATTATTTAAATGCAGTAACAGCAAATTTGATTTTAAATATAGGACCTGAACCAATTAATACGCCACTACATCAAAACTGGATACATCGACGCACAGCGTTGATACAAACAACCTTAGATGGCGCAGCCCAAAAATGGTTTTCAGTACTACCTCTAGAAATAAAATCAAACTGGAAAAGATTTACACAAGAATTTTCAAAAATGTTTGACTCCGAAAGAAACAAACAACAACAAAGAGTTTTATGTAATGAAATTCGCAGATTACCAAACGAAACCATCAAGCAAATAGCAGTACGAATCGAAACACTAGTTCGAAAAGCATATTCATTAAATACACATGACTATAAAAATACAAAGATGACAGAAATCTTAATGATGACCTTAACACCACAATTAAGGAAAATAGCAATAAAAAAGAGAGCTTCCCATCCTTCTTCAATTCGAGAACCCGATTTAGATTTTAGAAAACTAGTAGACAAACTAGAACAAGCAGAAATCACGATGAAACTAGAAGAAACGGAAAATCTGAAATTACAATACGTTAACAAAATTGAAACGACTCCCACTAATATTAATAATATACAGGAATCAGAGACAAACCTCGTTGAAAAAATCACTGAAATACTTAATATTTACGAAAAGAACCCGAACTTTAAAGGCAAACCATCTTTCAAAAAATGGTGTAATTATTGCCGACGATACGGACATAGTATTTCCGAATGTAGACAAAAACAGCAAGATAGTCAAAATAAACCTCAAAAATACAAAGAACCAAATAAATCATTCTATCAATACATGAAAAAAGATCAAAATTTACCGAACAAAACAGTTCACAGCAACAACAGTTCAGGAAAACCACTCCCGAACAATACAAGCTATACAAGAAATCAATCTCCATATAACTCAAGTTATAGAGGAAGATCACCAGAACGAAGAAACACGTATAATTCATCACAAAATCACTACAATAGACCAAATAGTAGAAATAACTACTCCAGATCAAATTCAAATACACAACGATTTGTTTCTAGATCTAATTCCCAATCAAGAAATAACTACTATCCAAACAACCAATCACGAAATTCATCATACAATAGGAATAGAAACTACTCCTATAATAGAAATAGAAGTTATTCAAACAACCGAAACCAGAATTACCCGAACAATCGATCAAGGAATAACTCATATAATAGATCGAACTATAACAGACCAAACAATAATTACCAAAACAGATCGCGAAATAATTCACAAAATCGACACCCAAGTTATAATAATCGTTACAGAAATTATTCCCAATCACCACATAGGAATAATAATAACTATAATAACTCTAATAATCGTCATAGAAGCAGTACACCTAAACATCAAAGACAAATCAATCAAGTACAAGCTAACCCAGAAACAACATCAGACCCCCCAGGTATTGATGACACAGTTACTGATACGTTACAACTCAATCAAATAAACTGTACATCATCAGATTCAGAAAGTGATACAGAAAACACTCTTTCTATCAATATGATAAAAGTCGAAAATGACTATGAATCTGTCATATATGAACAACCCTTTCCATCACACATATATGAAAATCAATCAGAATTTCTTCAAAATCATTACACTACACCCATAAATTCCACACCAACAACGCAAGAAACAAACGAGATTAACACTACAGATCAAACCAGTAAAAATACCAAAACAAAATGCTTAAATACAAACCACATCTACCAAAATATACAAAAAGAACAACCCAAAGAAAAAATCTGGACAATACCATTTCTCTTAGAAAGCCCAAGAAACAAAGAATTTCAACCACCAGACCTTGAAATAGATTTTTTAATTGATTCAGGAGCAGAATCAAACATAATAAACATTCCCACATGGAATGAAATAAAAACTTTACATCCGAAGCTAACACCTCTTGAAACCTCCAGTAAGCTAGCAACAGCACAAGGATCAACATTGATAAACTACGGAAAAATCCAATTATTTCTCCTCCCTACCAGAACAATGGAGCAAAGCAAAATTCTAAACAAGCCATTTAAACAAATATTCCATATCACAGATATTAAATATAATATCATTGGAATACCATTTATTTCGAAGTATATACCAACAATTAACATCCTAAACAGTAAAATATTAATCAAAGATAAATATACAAAAACAAAAGAAACATCCTTAACATTTTTTCAAAGATTAAATAAACAACCACCATTCTTTTCAAAATTCTATCCGATATTTAACCAACAAAGAAAACACCTGAAACCACTATCAGGAAACATATATAATTTTTCAATCAAACAAGTTCACCAATATGATAAAGAACAAAACAAACAAAAATTTTATATGTCAGATTTTGAATTCAAACCTATTCATAAATTTTTCAAAATCACAATCTCTTCAATAAAATATTTGAAAAATTCGAATTCAGATATTATTTCCTTACATGTTTATAACAACACACCTTACCAAGTAACATTACCTTTAGGACTTTTAGGATATTGTGAAACCAACGCCACAATATCACCAATACACGAAAAAGCCTATCGCGTAAATAATATACTCCAATTACTAGATATTTGCCAATCTACAATTCTTAATGAAGAATTATCTATAAATAATATAATAAGTAACGAAAACAGAAATACGGATTATTTCACAAAAACTCCATATTTCAAACCTACATTCAACATAAGTAACTACTCAGAGGACCAACAGAAATTTTTAACAATGTTTAATTTCCAACATTCACAAATAACACAAGACGAATTCGAAAAGTTAGCCAAACAGCTAATTAAATATTCATCAGTCTATGCAACATCAAAATTCGATGTTGGCAAAATCAGTTCATCACTACATCTCCCATTAAAACCAGACGCAGTTTTCAAAAAACAGAGAGCAAGTAAAGTACCAATTCACTTACATGATAAAGTAAACAGATTACTCGATATTTTAGAACAATACAACATTATATCACCAGTTAATAAAGAAGAACAACCAAAAGGCAACACATTCATCAACCCCGTTATCATTCTAGCTAAAGGAGAATCATTAAAAATCGTTCTCGATGCTAGATACCTCAATTCACTCATAGATGAATCAAAATGTAATTGGCCCATTGAACCAATACAAGTTATTTTGACAAAAATAAACGGCAAATACTTTACAACCGCCGATATGAATAGTGCATACAATCAAATGCCACTAGATGAACAATCACGACGTTTAACACAATTTGTTATCGGAAACCAACAATATGAATTTAACCGCTTATTCTATGGAATATCCATAGGACCAGCAGCATTTTCAGCTTTTATGAGCAAAATTTTTAGACCACTAATACTCAAGAAAAACGCAATCACCTATCTAGACGATGTTTTTATGCAATCACAAACAAAAGACGAAATGTTCAAAGTTTTAGAAAAATATCACCAAATACTTCAGAACGAAAATCTGAAGGCCGCCCCCGATAAATCACACTTCTTTTTGACAAGAGTTAAATTCTTAGGACATAACATCGAAAGAAAAACAATCACTCCACTGAAATCACGCATTGACGCTATTCAAAAACTTCAACCACCAACAAATAAAAAGAAAATCCAAGAATTTCTTGGAATGTTAAACTTTTTAAGTAAATATGTTTATAAAATGCAATTGTATCTACGACCATTTTATAACATCCTTAGACAACAAAATAACTTTGAATGGAATACAGAACATCAAGCACGATTCGAAGAAATAAAGAAACTTTTAACTGAACAAATTTCAAACACAATTCCAGACCCTGATCAACCATTTTATGCAATGTGCGATGCTTCGAACTTTGGCATCGGCGCAGCATTATTACAATCACATAATGGTACAAACAAAATGAACCTTATATCAGCAAACTCTCGATTATTCACTCAAGCAGAGCTAAGACTCTCAACCCTAATGAGAGAATGTACAGCCATAATCTATACACTTACAGAATATGAATTTCTGATACTTGGATCAAAACATCCTACAGTTCTTTTCACAGATCACAAACCAATCATTTTTCTTTTCACACAGAAATCTAACCCAAACCACCGAGTTTACAGATTTCAATTAATTCTAATGAAATTTCCAAACTTACATATAGTTTGGACTGCAGGAAAAAATCTTGCATTACCAGACACCTTAAGTCGAAATACACCACCTGAATTACTTACACGAAAAACAACAGTTGAAATACCCAAAAATATAAAATTCTACCTTGCAGAAAACGAAACATCACCTCGATTAGAATGCAAATATGCAGTTAAAACTGATATTGAACAATCACAAATAAATAATTTACAACATTTCCCACTTTATTTAGATTGTCAAAATAATCATTATGAAGTTGACCTACTTGGAACATCAACTTTTAAACCAATTCCATATTCCCAATGGATAAAAAATAACACCCAACAAAAACGAACAAAACAACACCAAACTAAAAAAGACCATTTTCCACTAATAGAAAAAGAAAATTTAACTGATAAAATAAATTTATCAGGACCACCAACAACCGATTCGAAATACACAATAAATCAAGTTTTTGATCTTCATGACCCATTAGATACAATACCCTTATCTAAATTCGAAATTGAAAACATTTTTCTCCCTCCAACAGAAACGATTACAACTTCAACACTAAAACAATATCAAAATCTTGACCCGATAATTAGACAACTGAAATCATGGCACAAATATAAAACTAAACCTGTCAAGGCAGATCCCACCATTCTAGGAAACAAAACACTCCTCCGATACTTTCGCAAATTTAACAACACAACAATTAACGAAAATACAGACCTTTTAGAGTATAACCTAAATGAATCTACAGTTCCATGTCTCCCTTTAAGTATGATTCTTATAGCTTTTAATATTTCACATACACAAAATATTAAAGGACACTCTGGATCAGAGAAAACATATTCAAATTTTATACAAAATTTTTACTTCCCAAATGCACCAATTTGGATAAAAGTACTATGCAATGATTGTATAGTATGTCAACTAAATAAACCTTACCCAAATCAAAAACAAATAGCACAAAAACAAGATTTTAAAGGACAAAGTTTGTACTTTAATCACCGTATCTCATTTGATACTAAAGGCCCAATTTCACCCTCATCAGAAGGAAACTCCTACATTATGGTAATTGTTGACGCATTCACACACTATGTAGCACTTAACCCAGTACCACATTGTAACGCCTATTACGCTTACACAACACTTTATGATCACTGGATAGCAAAATTTGGACTACCAGAAATTTTAGTCACAGACAATGGTACAGAATTCATAAATAATGAAATAATAACACTATGTCATTTATACAACATTAAACACAAACCACGTACATCTCATGCACCTTGGACAAACGGCTTAGTCGAAGGTATGAACCGTTCATTACAAGAATATCTCAGATGTATCATCAACGGAAATGATACAAAATATACCGAATGGTCAGCAGATGTAAAATTATTTCCCTTAGCATATAATTCACAAATTACGACAACTTTAGGAATGTCACCATATGAAATGGTTTTCAATCAAAAGCCACGCAAACCAATAATGTTTACAGCAAATTCCCATAAAAACGCACAAGGTTATTGTCAACCAACTAAAGACTCAATTTGTTATAACCTACCTTTACATACACACGATGAAGATCATTTTCATCACCCACAAATTCTTAAATTAGCCTCCGGTACACACACCGAATGGATTTTAAATAGAGATAAGAAACACAATGAAATTTACCAGAAAATAACGAAAAAGTTATTACAAAGACAAAACATAAATGAACAAATCAATTCACGTTTTACACCAGCTTCCGATTTAAAAATTGGAACATTTGTTTTAATACCTAATTTTAATACTCAAAAAGGAATTTCTAAAAAATTACAACCCCTCCGAAAAGGACCCTACCAAATAATTGCAAGACCCACTGATGTCACATATAAAATTACCGACTCCAATAAAAAAGAAATCGTTCAGCACCGAAACAACCTATTACCTTACTACCCAAAAGAATACGCACTCCGCGAATTAACCCAATTATATTCCTTCACAGGATTAAAAATAGTTCAAAACGAACCACATCTGAAAAATACAGAACAAAACGATAACCCCACCGAAAATCAAAACACAAAACCAACCGCTACCAAAAACACTACAAAAAATCTAGACCATAAAGAATCCCAAAAGCAAAGAAAAAATAGAAAAATGACAGAACAAATAATACCCCAAGAAGAAATAGACAATTAGAACATAGAAAAACAACAAGACTCCGAAATCAACCACGAAAAAACTACAAAATGTTCATCCCCCAATCTAAAATATTAAAGAAAGTAGAATTTAAAAAGTAATTTTAAGATTTTATACTTTACAATCTTGAAACCTCCGTAACATTTTTCATTTCCATTTTTCAAAATAACATGCTCACAAATACGCAATAATTCTAGTTCAAAATAGACCAATAGGATTCATCCAATCCGCCACTTTCTCTAACTCCAACTAAGATCAATTAGACGAATAATCTAGAACTCCAGGCACATCTCTAACTATAACTTTACAACCTCCAGGTCAAAAATAAGCAAACCACTCCAACTTGACAGCTAAAATAAATATCACCATAATACCGTACCCCTCCCTTATCTAATAACCCAAAGATCAACAATATTTCCCCAACTCAGACCACGAATACCCCCAAAACAAATTTGATAACTTAGCCTAAAGTAACAAAATGAAGATTTTAATTAGCCTAAAGTATAAAAATCTCACCATACCCCGGATCATTTGACAAACAAAAATAAAGAAAAAGACGACCTCCCAGTCACCATGAAAATTGCCCCCAACAATTTTTTACAAAACTCAACCCACTTGTCAAAAAACTAATAAATAATTCGACCACACTAGAAAATCGCCTCAAACAGCAAAAAATATTCGACCAAGAGATCATTTCTTAAATGCTCTTCTCTCAAACAGTCGCTCAAATACTTATAAATTTTAAACATTTTTTTTCAATACTTGAAGCTTTTATAATATTTCTTCTTGATATACTCGAATCTTTTCTAATAATCTTAATCATTTTTTGTAACATTTTTTTAATTTTCTACACAATACTCGAACTATTCCTCCAACTTTCCAAAACCCTTGAATATATCCACAGGTACGATTTTAACAACTTGTCTAAATGATACGAACAATTTTCAGTAGAACTGATATTTTTTTATTGTTTGTAATTTTCATAACATTTCTATCATCCCTCATTTTGACAATATGTAAATGTATAAAGAAAGCAATCATCACATTTGCCTTAGCAACAATTTTTCTAATTATTTTTTTGGAAGAATATTATAATAAACATAAACCTTCCCACTAAAGTAACAATTCAAAAATCCATCAAAAATTGCTACCCAACAGTCACAGAATCAGTCTTCACCGACATCATCCCAAGATAACCCAACACCACCTTCAACTACTCAAAATCCTCAAACATCTACACGAATTTCTTTTCAAGACAATCCATACACTTTTGAAGAACGGCACGCTCGTTTATCTGAACCACTAGAACCAGTTCAACGACAAGCATCCCTAAGTGAACCAACATATAATCTTTACCCAACACTACCACAAGAACTAAGTAGAATACGAAACCTTAGTCAAAACCAAAACACAACAGAAATAAATAGACAAATTATACATCCTCGACGAAACAGAAATTTTCAAACTCCCCGAGTTCATTTTGATATACCTCAATCCCCATCACAAACCACTCCAGAAAACACCACTGGTATCACACCAGAAACTCCTACACTTTTTTCACAACGAAGCACTTCAAGTCTACCCTCAGATTACTTAGGTTCAACACCAACATCTGAACAAATACGTGAAAATCCCTTTAACCCCCCAAACCAGGCATCACGACTACCATATTGGACTACACATTCATTCACACAAGGTGAACCAAATTTAGTCAATGACCCCATAGACATTTCTACAGATACAACATCTTCATCACTACCAGAAACATTATCACTACCATCAACACCATCAATAAGCCAGTTTTCACCACTACCCTTTAACTTAAATTTCCCAAATAATCTCGACGCCAGATATCGAGAACAATCATCAATAAATATTCCTTTAAGATTAGATTGGAATACATTCACAGCACCTCCACCATTATTTGGACAACATCAAGAAAGTAACCGCCTTCATAACTGGGCACTTAATAGATTACAATATCGCCAAGATATTCACAACGATATCCGTGATCACAATATTCAAATACTCCAACAAAACAGTTTACAATTAAAATTTGAAATCACAGTTAAATTAAACAACATTACTCAACATCCCTACCCATTAAATCCACCAAACATAACAGCTCAATCACTACCACCACCGTTTATAACTACTGAAGTAATATATAAATACGACAGATATACCAAAAACACAATTGGTTACATTACATTTTACAACCCATACTCAGGATTATCATACACATGTATATTCTAAAATTATTAATTTTTCTCCAACTCCTTTTTCTAGTAATCTCAAATCAAAACATAAACCCTTCCCCTCGTACAGGACCACAAGATTTATTAGTAACACATTACGATTGCGAAGAAAATGAACAAAAAACACTACATAAATATGCAATAAATCAAGTATCACAATGTGAAACAGAACCACAAGCTATAGAAACCACAGATATAATAGCAACACTCTATTCAAAAGCCCGAGCAACAACAGTTACAGGTTATAAATTTACAGCAACATTTTCCGAAAAGAAAGTACATTGTTCACAAGTCTCGAACGGAAACAAAAACCGACTTGACCATGAATCATTCTACCAAAGTAATATAGAACGTCTTTTACATCTCAATCCCGACGATTGTAAAAATGAATTACTTAGACTAAACATCACACAAAACAAAAATTCCCAAAGAAAATTAGTTAATTTTCAAGTTTTTTCAGACTCTGTACACCAATCACAACTTGAAAGACACCAAGGACATATAAAACTAGACGAAAAATACCCGTATAACGGCGCACACGGACGATTAACCTATGACCTACATGACAAACATTGGATACCACACATTGGTATAAATAACCCATCAAACTGCAAAGCAGACACGAAAAATAAAGGATACCAAGAAATAATGTTTTTCGATTGGAAAATACAACTCGAAAAAATACAACTCACACGAGATTTATCTGATAATACAATGATCTATCAAGGAATCCGACTACCTTGTAAAAATGATCAAGGATATTGCGACCCTACAACGAGAACACAAGCAACAATTGTTTGGTTCCCCGAAGATACATGTACAACATTTCAAGTAGCAAAAATACACGCTCGTATGATAAAATTTCACGAAAAATATTTCATACAATCAATTCCTTATGAAAAAGTCCATCCATCACAAAAACTAAGTTCTAATTTTAGAAACATTGACAATATAGAAAATAAATTGACACGTTTTCAAATATATCAAGAAACAGAACTTGCATGTAAATACAGGAATCCACTTCACAGAACACAATACTCTGAAATATTAGTTGAATACGAAAAAGGATTCGACATGACCACTGGAAAAGTAAAAATCGACCCATATGCCACAGGTCATCCTCCAAACGAAGGAACATCCTATATACCGGTTAATTTTCAAAAAAGCAACGGACAACCTGGTGGACATCTAAAACCTTATGACACCAGAAGCACACGCTTACAAGAATTATCACTAATGAATACTACATATTTCGGTAATATCCACTATGATATTCATTTGGATATGAAACTAGACTATACAATTAGCCGCATTTTTCAAGAAATGTCACTCTCCGAATTAGAAACACTACACCAACTATGCGAATTAGAACGAACACAAATATTACAATCACTTGCACTAGCAGTATTAAAAATACCCTACGCAGGATACTTATTATCAGGAAATAGATCAAATTTTTTAGACTATGAAGGAAACATCTTATGGTTTTATACTTGTACTAAAAAAGTATCACCACTATACGTTTTTGAAGATAAACGATGTTATAAAAGAATCCCTATCTTTTATAAGAATAAAGTACATTTCGTGGATACACTTTCACGAAGAACCTATTTCTGGGATACCGCAGTCCCATGTGGATCAGAAAATAGCCACAATGTAGTACAACTAAACCCTGATGAAAATAAATATTATCTTCTCACTCCATATCCCACATTAATGCAATCACTCAAAAAATTTTCACCAGAAAGCATTCGCGCTATCGCTCGAAACCCAAATATAGACTTACAATCAATAGGAATCTATTCAAAATCAGATATTCAACATCACATTAGAACACAACAATTCCAAGAATTATTAACACAAATGGATACTATACAAAGACAATCAATAGACCAAAATCTACGCAAACTTGCAGAAACCGCAGGATTTGCCGATATCTACACACAAGACTATAGCGGATATTTTAAAGACATTAAAGATTATATATATCTAAACGGCGAAAAATACCGTCCCCAAGATATATCACCAATCAATATTTTTAGCTTTGTTACACTCAAGAATGAAATCCTTGATTTTCTAGGATGGCCCTACTACATCTTAGAAAACTTGACTATTTTATACGCAATGTTTAACTTTATTGGATTTCTTTTCTCACTCTTAAAAGGAATCTACAATACATGTGCTATACACACACAAGTAAACAGACAAGCAAGCGTAGCACGCATACTCTTTGCAGGATTTTTTGGAATCTTTTCCACATCTATAAACAAAATTCTTTTAGACGCACAAATAAAAGAATATAACACAAAAATAACAACACGACAAAATACATACGACGAAGAACATAACAATGTCGACACACAGCCAACGGCACCACAATTACCACCCCTACCAAATAACCATCCACTATCCCTAGTCCCACGAAATTTTCGAAATCTAGCAATCACACATAATCCAAATTTTCGACTCAATACATCACAAAGTCCCGTCCAACATATAATGACACATCAATCACAAGATGATAATACTTATGAACAAATTATTGAACAGCCCCATACCACCGCTTTTCAATCTCAAAATAATCATTTTTTTTAGCCCACGATGAGCCGCCAACTTGGATCACTACACCGATCAAATTCCCATCCAACCAATCTTACCTCTTCAATCCCAATCATACCACTTTTTGCTTTTCCGCCACCCGATTTTCCATCTAGCAATGTAACATCAGGCATGAATTCCGACACTAACTCACATATTTCAGTTTTATACTCCATCTCACAGCTAAATAACCCGAATATTGAAACCCCCGATGAATTTGCCGACTCAGAACCGTCCCCATCCAATAATTTTCATAACCCTTCTAATTTTTCTCAACCTCCTTTTCAACCCATATTGTCAAATAACCCTGACCCAATCACTCCCACACCCTCTTATGCTTCCCAAGTTACCCCAACCTACTCCTCATACCATTCTGACCAATCATCTCATTCTCCAGACACCCCCCGAATCTCCCCAGAGCTAGATAATTTTATTACCCTCCAACAACAATCCTACCACCTTAACACCCCGACCATAAACCAAATCTCCTCCACTACAGATCCATCCAATCCCCCTACACCCTCTACAAATTATACTGAATCATTAACACCATCATCCACATCCACTATATCTTCACTAAACACTAATAGAGCTTACCGCACTTTTAAAAGAAAATTCCCCAACCATCCTTTCCCAGCAAAACCAGGAACAGCCCGCGAATACATCAACCACCCCCAGCATACTAACACAAAAGAATTTTTAGCTATCACTTTACCCTCATTCCCACAATACACCTTAAACACCCCTCACGACGCTAACGAAACACGTAACTTTGTAGATGAATACGTTTTAATGCCCACTCTCTCTTGGACCTCATACTATCATTTCACTAACCCTCTTTGTTTACCTTTATCCAGCACTTCCATCGATATAGAACGAAACAAAGACATGCTATATCGACTAACTACACCACTAACCGCTAGACAGTTTACTTACGTTGGATATAAAAAATCACTAAAAATACACACTGCACCTAGAGCTAATGAATATACACTAGAATACTACGATCACAACATCATTAGAGCTAACCAAGATCAATTCTTAGACGACGATCGCTTCGCTAATCCACAAATCACCGAGAAATTTTTCATCAAGACACCATATGTATTTACACTGAACATCTTCGACCGAAAGTTTGATCACATTATTTCAGAAGCACTAACAAACACACAAGCATACGAAAGTTTTAAAGAACGCTTCCAAATCTTTTCACTAACCTTTCATTTCCTTGCACCACACGAAAGAGATTTACACTGCTCACACGATATTATGTTGCGCACTAAACAAACACATACATACAGTTACTATCGTTTCATCCAAAATCACTTTGACCTCCACACACCCTCTAGACAACCACACCATCGTTTTCAATTCATCAATTCAAAATACACTTCACCATATTTCCTAAATTTCACATATTGTATTAAAGACACTAACCTTCATGGTATTCTTCGTAATTATGACCCCATAACCCAAATGTACATTTTCTGCCCCATCACCAAGACCTTCAACGCCGAAGAATCCCGACCCTTCCTTATCCCGCACGAGTTTGTACAGCCTATAGAAATCCCAATTTTAGAATTCATCCACAACACTAAATTTAACCACAAATTATATAACTTAATCCAAAACACACCTTATGAGTTTGCAGTAGGCACTGAAGAACTAACCACTATTAAGGCACTTCAATTGCTTTGGCCACTGCTTCAGACTAAAAATATCATCCGCATTCTAGCTAAACTACTAACAACTTCAGAACTAATTCACGACATCTTCCCCCACGGTTTTTTCCCCGACGACTAACAGGTAAGTATGAATTAAATGAATATTACTAACTAATTAAAATATTGAAAAACTCACCATTCTTTATTCATGTTTTCTTTAAATTTTTAGCCTTCATCCTAGATCATCTGAAAAATTCACAAAAGAAAAATAGAAAAAATAGCAAACTTCTTCAAAACTGTTTAAGACCCTATTAAACTTTTGCACCAACAATTAAATAAATATAATACCAATGCAGTAAATTAATTTATAAAATTTTCCCCCAAAAGCAGTAAATCTACATATAATGAAAATTTGTATCTTAAAATTCCCCCATAACTAGCAGTAAATTTCCAAATTCTATGCAGTAAATTAATAAAATGCAATTGCAGTACTAACCTTTTGATATTTTCATTCATTCGCACAGAAATTCTATCCACACTCGCACAAGCTCGCCCACGAAGAATTGTTTAAAATAATGAATTTCAGTTTCAAGTTTTCACACTCAACAACTCTAACATATAATAACATGTTTAAAACTTTCCTTTAACCCGGTTGGAAAGGAATCATATACTAAACAAAACTAACCAACGCAGCTTACTAAATACCACAAATCATAGAATAACAGCATGACTAAGAAAAGGAAACCAACGGTACCCAAACCGGATTAACCCAGTTTAAAACTGGATAATTTATTCTTTTGAAGACTATTACAAAGTCTTAGAAAGAAATAATAAAACACAAAAAAGTCGAAAGACAAACCCATACCACAAACAATTAGCTTTTTGGAAAAAGTACACAACCAACAAGACATAAGTAAGACCACAACAAACCCAACATAAAACGTTGTCACATAACAGGACCCCTCACAAAAACCGCATGAAATCATACTCCCACACCTGGCCTAACCCACCAGGAAGGACGTCCTGAGCATGCTCTATAGCCGGCCTAACCCACCGCGCTACATCCACGCTTTGTGACCACACCTTTATTTTTAATAAGAGCTACTCAAGGGTGAGTAACTCTTCAAAATAACCGAACTAAAACAAAAAGCTTTTGTGAAAACAACTAACTAAAATCATTATTAAAAAATATTAAACTAATAAAAGTTTTATAAAATGTAAAATCACATGATGCAATATATAAGATCAGAATACAACACCAAGGACGAACATCAAAAGACAAGACGACCCCACTACACTCGAGAGAGAATGACCAACTACAATCGATATGCCGCTCACAATCACAACTCAAAGGATTTAGAGTACGACTTGACCTCGCAGAAAAGGACTTCATTGAACCAGACCAATGACCACCTCGATGACCCAAGTGTACGTACAGATCCGAGTAACCAGGCATCCCCTCCACGCACAATCTCCACGCCATTCCCAAGCTAGATCAGACACAAAAGAAGTTCTCCACGAAGAACAGAAAAACCTGACATAGCCAACCATTCTGAAATCAGAATTGATTTTGTCGCAGAGACTCAGTCGTTGTCACAAGAAGAAGCGGAAGAAAATTATGATGTTCGCCAAATACCAACGTCCATCATCCACCCTTGAATTACAGAAGAACTGTTCTAAAAAACTCTGTAAAACCCGGATGGGTGGAACCTGATCTAAACTATATTTTATGATTGGATAAATTAAATGTTTTACCAATGTAAAGTATTTAATATTAACCAATCATGATCCATCTAACTAACAACCCACTTATTTGTAAGTGCTGAAGTTACTTGTAATTTCAGCACCAGAGAGGTTTGAATTTAACTTAGAAATTAGTTGGACTCTCCCAAGCACTTCAGCAGCCGCAATAAACCAGTATACCCTAGATCTATTGAGCCTAGCAGAGACTAGTTAAACAACCTGAGACTAGATAGTATAAGAGTAAGATTAGGATCGGTATTAGACTAAGAAGTTGCACGAATCTATCCGGCCGAAAATAAGATAGCGTGACGAGCAGACGGTGTACCCTATCCGAAATTACTCTATGAGTTATACACTCCAGTCCTAACTCACTGCTTTCATTCTGTTACTGTTCAATTTATACGTCCTTTTGAACCACCTATGTTGGACCCTGATTTGTTTTTCATGCTTCCAACCAGTGTTTTGACACTGCAATTGTCGCTGAAAAAACCTTTAATCATGCAACTTTAAATTCAATGTTCAATGCCAGAAGATAGAGCAATCATTTAATTATATGCTCTAATCATGCCATTTACACCTAGCTTAATTTGTCTTTGTGTTTGCGATGTTTTCCCCTTAATTTGCCTATATTTAGATAACATGAGAAAAAAATCTTTATTTGAGAAAGAACTTGTGCGTCAATTGATTTAAAAAAAAGCAATAATAATTAACAGCCTACGGCAAAACAAATCAAGTTCTTAGCAGCTTGTAACAGATTTTATACCGACAGTTTTTCAAAAAAATTTTCATGAAAATTGCGATCGGTAGTTTGTTAAATACAAAACTTTCATAATCAGTCATTAAAAAGTCTAGATCACCAATTGAATTTGAAAGATAAGACTATAAAAACAAAATTTAAGGTCAATCCTACAAATTTTGCTTCGATAAAAAGTGTACAATATACTTATTTAAAAAATCTAGGTAAAAACGTTCCTATAGTCAAACCCAAAGTCAAAACACAAAGTCAACTCGGTCAAAAAACTTTTCGATAGCTTACATTATGCAAATTCCGTACACGTTATAGAGGCGCAGTATAAGTTTTTTTTCTGATCTTTTTTTCCACGGTCGAAATTATTTCTGGGAAAAAAGCGTTCAATATTATTTTCAGAAATGTTGTAAGAAACAAACTTAGTTATTCAATAAATGATTTTAATGTGACTTTAATCAGCGCAAAATTTTCTAAACTGTAGGTTTGTTGTTTCTCGTTTTTTAATGATCGATTTAATTAATAAAATCCAAACTATCTCGGAAAATGAATTGTTCTCTTCTGCGGCGTTGATACAAAATAGTTTATGTTATCATGAAAATAGTACTCGTCGCGGTTTTTTTTTCAATTTTTTCCCTGCATAAATCAGCTATGCTTATTTCGACATCAGACATATGGCAGCAGCGGAACCAATGATTTTGGGTCCGTGTTTTTAAATTGAGGCAAAAGTTGCGACGAACTGTGCTCCTGACTATGCCCTGATTGTTTAGGCAAAATTGGAAAATCAGTCACTAATAATAGTACTATTGAGCACTTTCTTAATTTTTTTTTATATTCACAAAAAACTGAAGGCAGTTTGTGGACTAAAAGTTTTGGGTAGAAAAAGCTAATGGAGTTTTTTTTGAAGCTTTCACATGAATTGCTTCAACAGCTCCATGTGCATGTCAGACTATTTTGTCTCCTGTGATATGGTTCTGAGTTTTCGTTCCCTTCAAGGCAACATTCAAGCATCTCATTACGAATCTTTTTTGAATTGATTGATCATGTTGATTTGGCGGTTTAAATCTTGATTGGAAAAATGGCTGTATTTTCGAATTATTAGAATTTGTAAATGAAAACTTCTGGAAAAAAAATTAGTCCAGAGGAGAGAGTAAAAAACAGTTTCAACAGATACTAATACTTTGAATAACAACCGCAAAACGTTTTTTTTTTGCATCGAAACAGAAAACCAATTGGTAATACAGCGTGTGCTTTTGTCGCTTTTCAAGGCTGCTATTAATCGTATTGAGTTAGGACCGATGGGTATAACTCATAGAGTAATTTCGGATAGGGTACACCGTCTGCTCGTCACGCTATCTTATTTTCGGCCGGATAGGTTCGTGCAACTTCTTAGTCTAATACCGATCCTAATCTTACTCTTATGCTGTCTAGTCTCAGGTTGTTTAACTAGTCTCTGCTAGGCTCAATAGATCTAGGGTATACTGGTTTATTGCGGCTGCTGAAGTACTCGGGAGAGTTCAACTAATTTCTAAGTTAAATTCAAATCTCTCTGGTGCTGAAATTACAAGTAATTTCAGCACTTACAAATAAGTGGATTGTTAGTTAGATGGATCATGATTGGTTAATATTAAATACTTTACATTGGTAAAATATCTAATTTATCCAATCATAAAATGTAGTTTAGATCAGGTTCCACCCAGCCGGGTTTTACAGAGTTTTTTAGAATAGTCTTTCTGCAATTCAAAAGATGGATGATGGACGTTGGTATTTGGCGAACATCTTATTTCTTCTGGGTTTTCTTATTAGAGAAGTCCCAGATTCAATCGTTGTGTCTTCTCAAGACAACGACTGGGTTTTCGCAACAAACTCAAATCTGATTTCAGAATGGTTGGCTATGTCAGGTTTTTCTGTTTCATTGGTGAGAACTTCTTTGTGTTTGACCTTGTCTGGGAATGGCGTGGAGATTGTGCGTGGAGGGGATGCCTGGTTACTCGGATCTGTACGTATACTTGAACATCGAGGTGGTCATTGGTCTAGTTCAATGAAGTCCTTTTCTGCGAAGTCAAGTCGTACTCTAAATCCTTTGAGTTGTGATTGTGGGCGGCATATTGATTGTAGTTGGCCATTCTTTCTCGAGTGTAGTAGGGTCGTTTTGTCTTTGGATGTTCGTCCTTGGTGTTGTATTCTGATCTATGTATTGCATAATGTAATTTACATTTTATAAAACTTTTATTAGTTTAATATTTTTTAATTATGATTTTAGTTAGTTGTTTTCACAAAAGCTTTTTGTTTTAGTTCAGTTATTTTGAAGAGTTACTCACCCTTGAGTAGCTCTTATTAAAAATAGGAGTATGGTCACAAAGCGTGGATGTAGCGCGGTGGGTTAGGCCGGCTATAGAGCATGCTCAGGACGTCCTTCCTGGTGGGTTAGGCCAGGAGTGGGAGTATGATTGCATGCGGTTTTTGTGAGAGGTCCTGTTATGTGACAACGTTTTATGTTGGGTTTGTTGTGGTTTTTCTTATGTTTTGTTGGTTGTGTCCTTTTTTCAAAAATCAAATTGTTTGTGGTATGGGTTTGTCTTTCGACTTTTTTGTGTTTTATTATTTCTTTCTTAGACTTTATAATAGTCTTCAAAAGAATAAATTATCCAGTTTTAAACTGGGTTAATCCGGTTTGGGTACCGTTGGTTTCCTTTTCTTAGTCATGCTGTTATGCTATGTGTTGTGGTGTTTAGTAAGCTGCATTGGTTAGTTTTGTTTAGTATATAATTCCTTTCCAACCGGGTTAAAGGAAAGTTTGAAACGTGTTATCTTGTGTTAGAGTTATCGAGTGTGAAAGCTTGAAACTGAAATTCATTATTTTAAACAATTCTTCGTGGGCGAGCTGTGCGAGTTTGGATAGAATTCTTGTGCGAGTGAATGAAAATAGCAAAAGGTTAGTACTGTATTTGCTTCTTATTAATTTACTGCATAGAATTTTATCTTTACTGCTAGTTGTTGGGGAAAATTAAGTTACAAATTTTCATCATTATTAGATTTACTGCTTGTGGGGGAAAAATTTATAAATTAATTTACTGCATTGGTATTATATTTATTTAATTGTTGGTGCAAAAATTTAATAGGGTTTTAAACAGTTTTGAAGAAGTTTGCTATTTTTTATTTTTCTTTTGTGAATTTTTCAGATGATCTAGGATGAAGGCTAAAATTCTAAAGAAAACATGGATAAAGAATGGTGAGTTTCTAATATTTAAATTAGTTAGTAATATGTATAATTCATACTTACCTGTTAGTCGTCGGGGAAGAAACCGTGGGGGAAGATGTCGTGGATGAGATCTGAAGTTGTTAGTAATTTGGCTAAGATGCGGATGATATTTTTAGTTTGAAGCAGTGGCCAAAGCAATTGAAGTGGCTTAATGGTGGTTAATTCTTCAGTGCCAACTGCAAATTCATAAGGTGTGTTTTGGATTAGATTATATAATTTGTGGTTGAATTTAGTGTTATGGATGAATTCTAAAATGGGGATTTCTATAGGTTGTACAAACTCGTGTGGGATGAGGAAGGGTCGGGATTCTTCTGCGTTGAAGGTCTTGGTGATGGGACAAAAGATATACATTTGGGTTATGGGATCATAATTTCGAAGAATACCATGAAGGTTAGTATCTTTAATGCAATATGTGAAGTTAAGAAAGAATGGTGAGGTGTATTTGGAATTGATGAATTGAAAACGATGTTGTGGTTGTCTGGAGGGAGTGTGTAGGTCAAAGTGATTTTGGATGAAACGATAATAAGTATATGTGTGTGTTTGTTTAGTGCGCAACATAATATCGTGTGAGCAGTGCAAATCTCTTTCATGTGGTGCAAGGAAATGAAAGGTTAGTGAAAATATTTGGAAGCGTTCTTTAAAACTTTCGTAGGCTTGCGTGTCTGTTAGTGCTTCTGAAATAATGTGGTCGAACTTGCGATCGAAGATATTTAGTGTAAATACATATGGTGTTTTAATGAAAAATTTCTCGGTGATTTGTGGGTTAGCGAAGCGATCGTCGTCTAAGAATTGATCTTGGTTAGTTCTGATGATGTTATGATCGTAATATTCTAGTGTATATTCATTAGCTCGGGGTGCAGTGTGTGTTTTTAGTGATTTTTTATATCCAATGTAAGTAAATTGTCTAGGTGTTAGTGTTGTAGTGAGCCGATATAGCATGTCCTTATTTCGTTCTATATCGATATGAGTATTAGATAAAGGTAAGCAAAGGGGATTTGTAAAATGATAATATGAGGTCCAAGGAAGGGTAGGCATTAAAACGTATTCGTCTACAAAGTTACGTGTCTCGTTAGTGTCATGAGGGGTGTTTAAGGTGTATTGTGGAAATGAGGGTAAGGTGATAGCTAAAAATTCTTTTGTGTTAGTGTGTTGTGGATGGTTGATATATTCACGGGCTGTTCCTGGTTTTGCTGGGAAAGGATGGTTGGGGAACTTCCTTTTAAAAGTGCGGTAAGCTTTATTAGTGCTGAGTGAAGATTCAGTAGTTGTGGATGATGGTGCTAATGATTCAGTATAAATTGAAGAGGGTGTAGGGGTAGGAGGGTTGGATGAATCTATTGTGGATGAGATTTGGTTTATGGTTGGGGTGTCAAGGTGATAGGGTTGTTGTTGTAGGGTAATGAAATTATCTAGTTCTGGGGAGATTCGGGGGGTGTCTGGAGAATGAGATGATTGGTCTGAGTGAAGTGAAGAGTAGGTTGGAGTGACTTGGGAAGCATAAGAGGGTGTAGAATTGGTTGGGTCAGGGTTATTTGGTAGTATGGGTTGAAAAGGGGGTTGGGAAAAATTTAAGGAATTGGTGTGAAAATTATTTGATGGAGATGGTTCAGAGTCGGCAAATTCATCGGGGGTTTCAATATTCGGGTTATTGAGTTGTGAGATGGAGTATAAAACTGAGATGTGTGAATTAGTATCGAAATTCATGCCGGATGTTACATTACTGGATGGGAAATCGGGTGGCGGAAAAGCAAAAAGTGGTATTATTGGGATTGGAGTGGTGAGGTTGGTTGGGTGGGAATTTGATCGGTGTAGGGATCCAAGTTGTCGGCTCATCGTGGGCTAAGAAAATTATTATTTTGAGACTGAAAAGCGGTGGTATGGGGTTGTTCTATAATTTGTTCATAAGTATTTTCATCTTGTGAGTGGTGTGGCATTATATGTTGGATGGGACTTTGTGATATGGTTGGTCTAAAATTATTATGTGTTATGGCTAAATTTCGAAAATTACGTGGGACTAGGGATAATGGATGGTTATGTGGTAGGGGTGGTAACTGTGGTGCTGTTGGTGTTGTGTCTGCATTGTTATGTTCTTCGTCGTATGTGTTCTGTCTTGTTGCTATTTTTGTGTTATATTCTTTTATTTGTGCGTCTAAAAGAATTTTGTTTATAGATGTAGAAAATATTCCAAAAAATCCTGCAAATAGTATGCGTGCTACACTTGCTTGTCTATTGACTTGTGTGTGTATAGCACATGTGTTATAGATTCCTTTTAAGAGTGAAAAAAGAAATCCAATAAAGTTAAACATTGCGTATAAAATAGTCAGTTTTTCTAAGATGTAGTAGGGCCATCCTAGAAAATCAAGAATTTCATTCTTAAGTGTAACAAAGCTAAAAATATTGATAGGTGATATATCTTGGGGACGGTATTTTTCACCGTTTAGATATATATAATCTTTAATGTCCTTAAAATATCCGCTATAGTCTTGCGTATAGATGTCTGCAAATCCTGCGGTTTCGGCAAGTTTGCGTAAGTTTTGGTCAGTTGATTGTCTTTGTATTGTGTCCATTTGTGTTAATAATTCCTGGAATTGTTGTGTTCTAATGTGATGTTGAATATCTGATTTTGAGTATATTCCTATTGATTGTAAGTCTATATTTGGGTTTCGAGCGATAGCGCGAATGCTTTCTGGTGAAAATTTTTTGAGTGATTGCATTAATGTGGGATATGGCGTGAGAAGGTAATATTTATCTTCATCAGGGTTTAGTTGTACTACGTTGTGGCTATTTTCTGATCCACATGGAACTGCGGTATCCCAGAAATAGGTTCTTCGTGAAAGTGTGTCAACGAAATGTACTTTATTCTTATAAAAGATAGGGATTCTTTTATAGCATCGTTTATCTTCAAAAACGTATAGTGGTGATACTCTTTTAGTACAAGTATAAAACCATAAGATGTTTCCTTCATAGTCTAAAAAATTTGATCTATTTCCTGATAGTAAATATCCTGCGTAGGGTATTTTTAATACTGCTAGTGCAAGTGATTGTAATATTTGTGTTCTTTCTAATTCGCATAGTTGGTGTAATGTTTCTAATTCGGAGAGTGACATTTCTTGAAAAATTTGGCTAATCGTGTAGTCTAGTTTCATATCTAAGTGAATATCATAGTGGATATTACCAAAATATGTACTATTCATTAGTGATAGTTCTTGTAAACGTGTGCTTTGATCGTCTTGGGGCTTTAAATGTCCACCAGGTTGACCTGTATTCTTTTGAAAATTAACTGGTATATATGATGTTCCTTCGTTTAGGGGATGACTTGTGGCGTATGGGTCGACTTTTATTTTTCCAGTGGTCATGTCGAATCCATTTTCGTATTCAACTAATATTTCAGAGTATTGTGTTTTGTGAAGTGGGTTTCTGTATTTACATGCAAGTTCTGTTTCTTGATATATTTGAAAACGTGTTAATTTATTTTCTATATTATGAATGTTTCGAAAATTAGAACTTATTTTTCGTAATGGATTTACTTGTTCATATGGTATTGATTGTATAAAATATTTTTCGTGAAATTTTATCATACGAGCGTGTATTTTTGCTACTTGAAATGTTGTACATGTGTCTTCGGGGAACCAAACAATTGTTGCTTGTGTTCTGGTTGTAGGGTCGCAATAACCTTGGTCGTTTTTACAAGGTAATCTAATTCCTTGATAAATCATTGTGTTGTCTGATAAATCTCGTGTGAGTTGTATTTTTTCGAGTTGTATTTTCCAATCGAAAAACATTATTTCTTGGTATCCTTTATTTTTTGTGTCTGCTTTGCAGTTTGATGGGTCATTTATACCAATGTGTGGTATCCAGTGTTTATCGTGCATGTCATAGGTTAATCGTCCGTGTGCGCCGTTGTATGGGTATTTTTCATCTAATTTTATATGTCCTTGATATCTTTCAAGTTCTGCTTGATGTACAGAGTCTGAAAAAACTTGGAAATATACTAAATTTCTATCTGTGTTTTTATTTTTTGTGATGTTTAGTCGGAGTAACTCGTTTTTAAAATCTTCGGGATTGAGATGTAAAAGTCGTTCTATATTACTCTGGTATAATGATTCATGGTCAAGTCGGTTTTTATTTCCGTTTGAGACTTGTGAAAAATGTACTTTCTTTTCAGAAAATGTTGCTGTGAATTTATATCCTATAACTGTAGTTGCTCGGGCTTTTGAATAAAGTGTTGCTATTACATTTGTAGTTTCTATGGCTTGGGGTTCTGTTTCGCACTGTGATACTTGATTTATTGCATACTTGTGTAGTGTTTTTTGTTCGTTTTCTTCACAATCGTAATGTGTTACTAATAAATCTTGGGGTCCTGTGCGGGGAGAAGGGTTTATGTTTTGATTTGAGATTACTAGAAAAAGGAGTTGGAGAAAAATTAATAATTTTAGAATATACATGTGTATGATAATCCTGAGTATGGGTTATAAAATGTGATGTAACCAATTGTCTTTTTGGTATATCTGTCGTATTTATATATTACTTCAGTGGTTATAAATGGTGGTGGTAGTGATTGGGCTGTTATGTTTGGTGGGTTTAATGGGTAGGGATGTTGAGTAATGTTGTTTAATTTAACTGTGATTTCAAACTTTAATTGTAAACTGTTTTGTTGGAGTATTTGGATATTGTGATCACGGATATCGTCGTGAATGTCTTGTCGGTATTGTAATCTATTAAGTGCCCAGTTGTGAAGGCGATTACTTTCTAGATGTTGTCCAAATAATGGTGGAGGGGCTGTAAATGTATTCCAATCTAGTCTTAAAGGGATATTTGTTGATGATTGTTCTCGATATCTGGCGTCGAGATTATTTGGAAAATTTAAGTTAAAAGGTGGTGGTGAAATCTGGCTTATTGATGGTGTTGATGGTAGTGATAATGTTTCTGGTAGTGATGAGGATGTTGTTGTATCCGTAGAAATATCTATTGGATCATTGACTAATTTTAATTCACCTTGTGTAAATGAATGTGTTGTCCAATATGGTAGTCGTGATGCCTGGTTTGGGGGGTTAAAGGGATTTTCACGTATTTGTTCAGATGTTGGTGTTGAACCTAAGTAATCTGATGGTAGGCTTGAGGTGCTACGTTGTGAAAGAAGCGTAGGGGTTTCTGGTAATGTACCAATGGCGTTTTCTGGAGTGTTTTGTGATGGGGATTGAGGTATGTCAAAATGAACTCGGGGAGTTTGAAAATTTCTGTTTCGTCGAGGATGTATAATTTGTCTATTTATTTCGACTGTATTTTGGTTTTGACTAGGATTTCTTATTCTACTTAATTCTTGTGGTAGTGTTGGGTATAAGTTATATGTTGGTTCGCTTAGAGGTGCTTGTCGTTGAACTGGTTCTAGTGGTTCTGATAAACGAGCGTGTCGTTCTTCAAAAGTGTATGGGTTATCTTGAAAGGAAATTCGTGTAGATGTTTGAGGATTATGGGTAGTTGAAGGTGTTGTTGGGTTATCTTGGGATGATGTCGGTGAAGACTGACTTTGTGACTTTTGGGTAGCAATTTTTGATAGCTTTTTGGTCTATTCTTTTAGTGAAAAAGTTAATGTTTATAATAGTATTCTTCTAAGAAAAGAATTAGGAGGATTGTTGCTAGAGCGAATGTGATGATTGCTTTCTTTATACATTTGCATATGGTCAAAATGAGGGATGATAGAAATGTTATGAAAATTACAAATAGTAGAAAAATATCAGTTCTACTGAAAATAGTTCGTATCATTTAGACAAGTTTTATAAATCGTACCTGTGGATATAATCAAGGGTTTTTGAAAGTTGGAGAAAGATTTCGAATATAGTGTAGAAAATTTAAAAAATATTACAAAAAATGATTAAGAGTATTAGAAAAGATTCAAGGATATCAAAAAGAAATATTATGAAAGTTTCAAGTATCGTAAAAAATTGTTTGAGGTTTGTGATAATTTTAGTGACTGTTTGATAGAAGAGCATTTAAGAAATGGCTTCGTGATCGAATATTTTTTGTTGTTTGGGGCAATTTTCAAGTGTGGTCGGATTATTTATTAGTTTTTTGACAAGTGGGTTGAGTTTTGTAAAAAATTGTTGGGGGCAATTTTTATGGTGATCGGGAGGTCTTCTTTTGTCTTTATTTTCATTTGTCAAATGATCTGGGGTATTTTTGAGATTTTTATACTTTAGGCTAATTAAAATGGTCGTTCTTTTACTTTAGGCTAATTTAACATTTTTGTTTGGGGGGTATTTGAGGTCTGAGTTGGGGAAATATTGTTGATCTTTGGGTTATTAGATAAGGGAGGGTTATGATATTATGGTGATATTTATTTTAGTTGTCAAGTTGGAGTGGTTTGCTTATTTTTGACCTGGAGGTCGTAGAGTTATAGTTATAGATATGCCTGGAGTTTAATATTTTTCGTCTAGTTGGTTTGTGTTAAAGTTATAGAAGGTGACGGATTGGATGAATCCTATTGGCTAATTTTGAACTAGAATCGCTGCGTATTTGTCAGCATGTTATCTTGAAAATTGAAAGTGTAAAATGTTTCAGAGGTGCAAAGATTATTAAATGTAGAATTAAGGTTGTTTTTGAAATTCAACTTTCTTTAATATTTTAGATTGTGGGATGAATACTTTATAATTTTTACGTGGTTGATTTCTAAGTCGTGAAGACTCTCTATGTTCTGATTTGTCGATTTGTTCTTGGGGTATTATTTGTTCTGTCATTTTTCTATTTTTTCTTTCTTTTTGAGATGTATTTTGATTGAGATTTTTTGTATTGTTTTTTGTGGTGTTTGATTTTGTATTTTGATTTCCGAGGTGAATATCATTTTGTTCCTTTGTTATGTTGTCCGTATGAGGGTCATTTTGAATAACTTTTAAACCTGTAAAAGAATATAATTGAGTTAGTTCGCGGAGTGCGTATTCTTTTGGATAATAAGGTAATAGGTTATTTCGGTGTTGAACGATTTCTTTTTTATCTGAGTCGGTGATTTTATATGTGACATCAGTGGGTTTTGCAATTATTTGGTATGGTCCTTTACGAAGGGGTTGTAACTTTTTTGAAATTCCTTTTTGAGTATTAAAATTGGGTATTAAAACAAATGTTCCAATTTTTAAATCGGAGGCTGGTGTAAAGCGTGAATTTATTTGTTCATTAATATTTTGCCTTTGTAACAACTTTTTTGTTACCTTTTGGTAAATTTCATTGTGTTTTTTATCTCTGTTTAAAATCCATTCGGTGTGTGTACCGGAGGCTAATTTAAGAATTTGTGGGTGATGAAAATGATCTTCATCGTGTGTATGTAATGGTAGGTTATAACAAATTGAGTCTTTATTTGGTTGACAATAACCTTGTGCGTTTTTATGAGAGTTTGCTGTAAACATTATTGGTTTGCGTGGCTTTTGGTTAAAAACCATTTCATATGGTGACATTCCTAAAGTTGTCATGATTTGTGAATTATATGCTAAGGGAAATAGTTTAACATCTGCTGACCATTCGGTATATCTTGTATCATTTCCATTGATGATACATCTGAGATATTCTTGTAATGAACGGTTCATACCTTCGACTAAGCCGTTTGTCCAAGGTGCGTGAGATGTACGTGGTTTGTGTTTAATGTTATATAAATGACATAGTGTGATGATTTCATTATTTATGAATTCTGTACCGTTGTCTGTAACTAAAATTTCTGGTAGTCCGAATTTTGCTATCCAGTGTTCATAGAGTGTTGTGTAAGCGTAATAAGCGTTACAATGTGGTACTGGGTTAAGTGCTACATAATGTGTAAATGCGTCAACAATTACCATAATGTAGGAGTTTCCTTCGGATGAGGGTGAAATTGGTCCTTTGGTATCAAATGAGATACGATGATTAAAGTACAAACTTTGTCCTTTAAAATCTTGTTTTTGTGCTATTTGTTTTTGATTTGGGTAAGGTTTATTTAGTTGACATACTATACAGTCATTGCATAGTACTTTTATCCAAATTGGTGCATTTGGGAAATAAAAGTTTTGTACAAAATTTGAATATGTTTTTTCTGATCCAGAGTGTCCTTTAATATTTTGTGTATGTGAAATATTAAAAGCTATAAGAATCATACTTAAAGGGAGACAGGGAACTGTAGATTCATTTAGTTTGTATTCTGGAAGGTCTGTGTTTTCGTTAATTGTTGTATTATTGAATTTTCGAAAATATCGGAGGAGTGTTTTGTTTCCTAGAATAGTTGAATCTGCTTTGATAGGTTTAGTTTTATATTTGTGCCATGATTTCAGTTGTCGAATTACTGGGTCAAGGTTTTGATATTGTTTCAGTGTTGAAATTGTAATTGTTTCTGTTGGGGGGAGAAAAATGTTTTCAATTTCTAATTTAGATAAGGGTATTGTGTCAAGTGGGTCATGGAGGTCAAAAACTTGATTTATTGTGTATTTTGAATCGTTTGTTTGTGGTCCTGATAAGTTTATTTTATCAGTTAAATTTTTTTTTTCAATTAGTGGAAAATGGTCTTTTTTAGGCGGGTGTTGTTTTATTCTTTTTTGTTGGGTGTTATTTTTTATCCATTGTGAATATGGGATTGGTTTAAAAGTTGATGTTCCAAGTAGATCAACTTCATAGTGATTATTTTGACAATCTAAATAAAGTGGGAAATGTTGTAAATTATTTATTTGTGATTGTTCAACGTCAGTTTTTACTGCATATTTGCATTCCAATCGGGGTGATGTTTCATTTTCTGCAAGGTAGAATTTTATGTTTTTGGGTATTTCGACTGTGATTTTACGTGTAAGTAATTCAGGTGGCGTATTTCGACTTAAGGTGTCTGGTAATGCAAGATTTTTTCCTGCGGTCCAAACTATATGTAAGTTTGGGAATTTCATTAAAATGAGTTGAAATCTATAAACTCGGTGGTTTGGATTAGACTTTTGTGTAAAAAGAAAGATGATTGGTTTATGGTCTGTGAATAGAACTGTGGGATGTTTTGATCCAAGTATCAGAAATTCATATTCTGTTAGTGTATATATTATGGCTGTACATTCTCTCATTAGAGTTGAGAGTCGTAGCTCTGCTTGAGTGAATAATCGAGAATTTGCTGATATGAGGTTCATTTTATTTGTACTATTATGTGATTGTAATAATGCTGCGCCGATGCCAAAGTTCGAAGCATCGCACATTGCATAAAATGGTTGATTTGAATCTGGAATTGTGTTTGAAATTTGTTCAGTTAGAAGTTTTTTAATTTCTTCAAATCGTGCTTGATGTTCTGTATTCCATTCAAAATTATTTTGTTGTCTAAGTATGTTATAGAATGGTCGTAGATATAATTGCATTTTATAAACATATTTGCTTAAAAAGTTTAACATTCCAAGGAATTCTTGGATTTTCTTTTTATTTGTTGGTGGTTGGAGTTTTTGAATAGCGTCTATACGTGATTTCAATGGAGTGATTGTTTTTCTTTCTATATTATGTCCTAAGAATATAACTTTTGTCAAAAAGAAGTGTGATTTATCGGGGGCGGCCTTCAGATTTTCGTTCTGAAGTATTTGGTGATATTGTTCTAAAACATTGAACATTTCCTCTTTTGTCTGTGATTGCATAAAAACATCGTCTAAATAGGTGATTGCATTTTTCTTGAGTATTAGTGGTCGAAAAATTTTGCTCATAAAAGCTGAAAATGCTGCTGGTCCTATGGATATTCCATAGAATAAGCGGTTGAATTCGTATTGTTGGTTTCCAATAACAAATTGTGTTAAGCGTCGTGATTGTTCATCTAATGGCATTTGATTATATGCACTATTCATATCGGCGGTGGTAAAGTATTTTCCGTTTATTTTTGTTAAAATAACTTGTATTGGTTCAATGGGCCAATTACACTTTGATTCATCTATTAGTGAGTTGAGGTATCTAGCATCGAGAACAATTTTTAATGATTCTCCTTTGGCTAGAATGATAACAGGGTTGATAAATGTGTTGCCTTTTGGTTGTTCCTCTTTGTTTACTGGTGATATAATGTTGTATTGTTCTAAAATGTCGAGTAATCTGTTCACTTTATCGTGTAAGTGAATTGGTACTTTACTTGCTCTTTGTTTTTTGAAAACTGCCTCTGGTTTTAATGGGAGATGTAGTGATGAGCTGATTTTGCCAACATCAAATTTGGATGTTGCATAGACTGATGAATATTTAATTAGCTGTTTTGCTAGTTTTTCAAATTCGTCTTGTGTAATTTGTGAATGTTGGAAATTAAACATTGTTAAAAATTTCTGTTGACTCTCTGTGTAGTTACTTATGTTGAATGTAGGTTTGAAATATGGGGTTTTTGTGAAATATTCCGTATTTCTGTTTTCGTTACTTATTATACTATTTATAGATAATTCTTCATTAAGAATTGTGGATTGGCAAATATCTAGTAATTGGAGTATATTATTTACACGATATGCTTTTTCGTGTATTGGTGATATTGTAGCGTTGGTTTCGCAATAGCCTAAAAGTCCTAAAGGTAATGTTACTTGGTAAGGTGTATTGTTGTATACATGTAAGGAAATAATATCTGAATTCGAGTTTTTCAAATATTTTATTGATGAGATTGTGATTTTGAAAAATTTATGAATAGGTTTGAATTCAAAATCTGACATATAAAATTTTTGTTTGTTTTGTTTTTTATCATATTGGTGAACTTGCTTTATTGAAAAATTGTATATGTTTCCTGATAGTGGTTTCAAGTGTTTTCTTTGTTGGTTATATATTGGATAGAATTTTGAAAAGAATGGTGGTTGTTTATTTAATCTTTGAAAAAATGTTAGGGATGTGTCTTTTGTTTTTGTATATTTATCTTTGATTAATATTTTACTATTCAAGATGTTGATTGTTGGTATATATTTAGAGATAAATGGTATTCCAATGATATTGTGTTTAATATCAGTGATATGGAATATTTGTTTAAATGGTTTGGTTAATATTTTGTTTTGCTCCATTGTTCTTGTGGGGAGAAGAAATAATTGAATTTTTCCGTAGTTTATTAATGTTGATCCTTGTGCTGTTGCTAGTTTGCTGGAGGTTTCAAGAGGTGTTAGCTTTGGGTGTAAGGTTTTTATTTCATTCCATGTGGGAATGTTTATTATATTTCATTCTGCTCCTGAATCAATTAAAAAATCAATTTCAAGATCTGGTGGTTGAAATTCTTTGCTTCTTGGACTTTCTAAAAGAAATGGTATTGTCCAAATTTTTTCTTTGGGTTGTTCTTTTTGTATGTTTTGATAGATGTGATTTGTATTCAAGCATTTTGTTTTTTCGTTCTCATTGGGTTGATTTGTAGTTTTAATTTCATTAGTTTTTTGTGTCGTCGGTGTGGAATGGACGGGTTCAATATAATAATTGTGAAGGAGTTCTGATTGATTCTCATATATGTGTGATGAAAAAGGTTGTTCATATATAACAGGTTCATAGTCATTTTCGACTTTTATCATATTGATGGAGAGAGTGTTTTCTGCATCGCTTTCTGAATCTGATGATCCACAGTTTATTTGATTGAGTTGTAACGTATCAGTTACTGTGTCATCAATACCTGGAGGGTCTGATGTTGTTTCTGGATTAGATTGTACTTGATTAATATGTCTTTGATGTTTAGGTGTACTACTTCTGTGGCGATTATTAGAATTATTATAGTTATTATTATTCCGGTGTGGTGATTGGGAATAATTTTTATAACGATTATTATAACTTGAATGTCGATTTTGTGAATTATTTTGCGATCTGTTTTGGTAATTATTGTTTGGTCTGTTATAGTTTGATCTATTATATGAGTTATTCCTTGATTGATTGTTCGGGTAATTCTGGTTTCGGTTGTTTGAATAACTTCTATTCCGATTATTGGAGTAGTTTCTATTCCTATTGTATGATGAATTTCGTGATTGATTGTTTGGGTAGTAATTATTTCTTGATTGGGAATTAGATCTAGAAACGAATCGTTGTGTATTTGAATTTGATCTGGAATAGTTATTTCGACTATTTGGTCTATTGTAGTGATTTTGTGATGAATTTTGCGTGTTTCTTCGTTCTGGTGATCTTCCTCTATAACTTGAGTTATATGGTGATTGATTTCTTGTATAATTTGTATTGTTCGGGAGTGGTTTTCCTGAACTGTTGTTGCTGTAGACTGTTTTGTTCGGTAGATTTGGATCTTTTTTCATGTATTGGTAGAATGATTTATTTGGTTCTTTATATTTTTGAGGTTTATTTTGATTGTCTTGCTGTTTTTGTCTACATTCAGAAATACTATGTCCGTATCGTCGGCAATAATTACACCATTTTTTGAAAGATGGTTTGCCTTTAAAGTTTGGGTGTTTTTCGTAAATATTGAGTATTTCAGTGATTTTTTCAACGAGGTCTGTATCTGATTCCTGTATATTGTTTATATTTGTGGAAGCTGTTTCAATTCTGTTAACGTATTGTAATTTCAGATTTTCCGTTTCTTCGAGTTTCATTGTGATTTCTGCTTGTTCTAGTTTGTCTACTAGTTTTCGAAAATCTAAATCGGGTTCTCGAATTGACGAAGGATGGGATGCTCTCTTTTTTATTGCTATTTTCCTTAATTGTGGTGTTAAGGTCATCATTAAGATTTCTGTCATCTTTGTGTTTTTATAGTCATGTGTATTTAATGAATATGCTTTTCGAACTAGTGTTTCGATTCGTACTGCTAATTGCTTGATGGTTTCGTTTGGTAATCTGCGAATTTCATTACATAAAACTCTTTGTTGTTGTTTGTTTCTTTCGGAGTCAAACATTTTTGAAAATTCTTGTGTAAACCTTTTCCAATTTGATTTTATTTCTATAGGCAATACTGAAAACCATTTTTGGGCTGCGCCATCTAGAGTTGTTTGTATTAACGCTGTGCGTCGATGTATCCAGTTTTGATGTAGTGGCGTATTAATTGGTTCAGGTCCTATATTTAAAATCAAATTTAAATTTAAATAGTCTTCTACAGAATATTCAGGGTCTGTTCCTGTGAATACCATTAAAGGTTTATTTGATGTTATTGATAATCCACCCATAAGGTATGGATTCATCGTCATTTGTAATGATTCTGCTGCATTTGGCATTTGAGAAAAATTTGAAAGTTGATTTCTTGTTATTTCGTGTTGTTGAAGATAATATGGGAGTGGTATTTCATTTTGCATTTGTGCTGGTTGGTACGAGTTTGCAATCATTGGGTTTTGTTGCTGAATTGGTTGAAAAGATTGTGTATTAATTGGGTTTTGTTGTTGAATTGGTTGTTGGTTTTGTGTATCTATTGGTTGTGGAGAAAAAATTCTATTATATGTATGTGGTTTCTGTATTCCTTGTCCACGATATTCTTGATTATAGGGTGTAAATATATCTGGTTGTAAGAAATCATCATCTGAGGATAAGTAATCCATTTGATAAGATGTTTGTTTTTTATTTTTATTTTGTTGAAAAAATGGATAGTTTTCACTACGATCCTGTGGAGGATGTAATTTGTTTGGAAATTTACTGAATTAGGTGGTGCCATTGGGTTATCCCAGTTTCGAGATCTTGTATAATTACTAAAATTTTTTCGTGGTTGATAATTTGTTTTTGATGGATGTGTGTAATTATAATTATGGTCTGCAAAGTTGTTTCTAGTGAACCTTTTGCGTGTTTTTGGCGGTATTGTCATGGGTCTGTATGTTTGGTAATCCATGTGTGAATATTTTGGGGCAACCGAAGGTTTAACGGTTGATTGTAATGTTACCTGTGTTTGTGAAGGATTTGTATTTCTTGGTGTTGTTAAGTTTGGACGTATTGGTGAAATACTTTGTTGTGTAGTTGTTGTGTGTACGATTTCTTCATTTATGAAGTGTGATGGTGTCTGGATATCTTGTTGAGTAAGATTCCTAGTTCCATTGAGGTTTTCATTGTGTATGACTGTAGAGTTTAAACTATTATTTTGCATATTGGGTAAAAATGTATTATAGTTTAATGGTGTTGCATCAATGGTTAATGGTATTACTCGTACATAATCTCTTACATAAGATATCGTACTTATTGCTTGACTTGAGATTGATTGTGGGAAGTTTATGGATGCGGGATGAGACCATTCGGGGTCCCAAACATAGTCTGATTGTTCTGTGATGGCAGTATCATTGTTTGAGTTTTGGGGTCTAAAATTTTTTCTTGCTTGTGAAATTAAATCAATATTATGTGTGAAATAATCTATTATGAACCATGCCAAGATTTTTTGTAGGTCGTGTTTTGTATGTTGTGAAACTTCATCTATCGTGAAATTTTCTTTAAATATATTTAGAAAACTAGAGAGTAGTGTGATTTCATGTCGTACTCTTATATGTTTAGATGTTTCTGTCGGTGAGACATTTGGTATCTGGATTTCGTTTTCTAATATCGAGATATAACTATATATTATCGCAAAAACTTCATTGGTGAATATGGAGTTTGCTCTTTGTGAGTTATGATATTGGATGCTTTTTATATATTCTGAGAATACTTTTGAGAATTCTAAATCAAGGTCGTCTGTTTGAATTATATATTTACTGTGATTCTGGTTTGGTGAGCTGAATTCTATGGAGTAGATTCCGTATTGTTGTGTTAGGTTACATATATCTTTTAGATAGTGATCGATAATTTGTCTTTTGATTTTTACATCTGGGAACTCTGTTTTACATGGACTGATTCCGGGTTCAAACAAATTTAAGAGTAAATTTTTGCAGAATATATGCTGTCCTCTATCAGTGGTTGCATCTACGAGAAAGGGGAAAATATCATCATCATCTGGACTTTCTTCACCTGGGGTGTGCGTTGAGCTCATTTTTTTGTTCGATGACTGTTAATATGTAATTATCAATGTGTCTAATTGGTTGATTCCAATTGTATAAATGTACTGGTTTGTGTTTATACTGCTTTTTTATTCTTCTTTTACCTCTTTTTGATGAATTTGAAGTTGTTTCTGAGTCAGAGAAATATAATTGATCGTGAATTGGGCAATTTTTATCTATTGATTCTTTTAGTTTATAAAGTTCGTCTAAACTGTTGGTTTCTGATTCTGAAAATGCGTTTCGATTTTTTGAAAATCTTTTTCGTGTTATTTGTCTTTGTTTAGTTATTATTTTTCTCTTTAATGTTTGTCGTTTTGTTCTAATGTATCCAACTGTTTGTGTATGAGGTGTGATTACAAGGTCGTATTTTTTATTATCTATTTCACAATTGTGTAAAACGATTGTTTGTTTATTTCCTAGGTTTTTAAATGACATAAGGTTTAGGATGACGGATGCAAAAGGTTGTTAAATGATTTCAATTTGCTTAAACTGTTAGTCCTTACGATTTTTTTGTTAGCCTAACCTGGGTCTATTTGTTCAGGGTTGGGGAGAAAAGTATATCGATTCCGAAGAATGATTTTATACTTTCTCGTGGATAGTATAAGCTAAGGTGTTAACTTACTTAATCTTACTTAAGGGTAGTTATTGTGTTCAGGGTTGGAGAATAGTAAATCGATCCACAAGGTTCAGGTATAATTAGAACGCGAGTAGTTCGTTAGATACTATTTTAAACTTACTAAGTTTAAGATTTATCCTGGGTCTGGTAAGAGGGGGGATCAAGTGAAGGATGAATAACCGAAGTTCTTCACTGTTTATCCTAATTTGAATGATTAGTTTTGTTCAAAAATTTCTATTAGTCCTGGGTTTTTAGAAAGGGTTGGATAGTGAATCGACGTTTGAGGTCGTTAGACACTAGTTAAGTGGGTGGGGGAGAACAAAGTTGTTCTTTTTAATCCAAGGATAGGCCTTGATGATCAAGTTTTAAATTTAATTAAATAGAAAATGATTTAAGATCCAAGGATAAGCCTTGATGATCTGATTTTAAAATTAAGTGAAATTAAGTTTAAAATGTTTTAAATTTGTGTAAAGAATAGATTTAGTATTTTTATGATATTAGTGAGCTTATGAATGCTGTTATGTTTAGGCGATGAAGCTGGAACAACAGGATGATTTATAATTACTAACCGTTTATTGTCATGCTACTAATTTTTATTTTGATTTTTCAATAAATATTTTTCAAACATGTTTTGTATATTACTGCAGAATTTAGAAAAACGATCTGAGATCTTTTTATCAATCGTTATTGTATATTAATAATTTTGTTTAGCACCTGAAATGATTTTGAAGATTGACTTCAAAATTTTATGTTTGCAAATGAAAATCTAAATTCATTGCTAGTAGTATTCTAAATACAAAAGTTTGTTCTGGCTTTTGCCGAACTATCATATAACTATATGGTAAGTTTCTGCTTTGTCGTATGTCGTCTCTGGTTCGAGGTCTTCTTCCAATTCCGGGTAGTTCTGTTATCGTTCGGAATATTGGCTCTGATCTATTGAGTCGTAGAGACATTTCGATTAAATTATTGTCGTAAAACATTTTGTAAATGTTTTGTCTAAATTCTAATCTATTATTGGTTAATTCTAAGCTATTAAGGTCTTGTTCGAGACTTATGGTCGCACCAGATGAGTTAGGACCGATGGGTATAACTCATAGAGTAATTTCGGATAGGGTACACCGTCTGCTCGTCACGCTATCTTATTTTCGGCCGGATAGGTTCGTGCAACTTCTTAGTCTAATACCGATCCTAATCTTACTCTTATACTGTCTAGTCTCAGGTTGTTTAACTAGTCTCTGCTAGGCTCAATAGATCTAGGGTATACTGGTTTATTGCGGCTGCTGAAGTACTCGGGAGAGTTCAACTAATTTCTAAGTTAAATTCAAATCTCTCTGGTGCTGAAATTACAAGTAATTTCAGCACTTACAAATAAGTGGATTGTTAGTTAGATGGATCATGATTGGTTAATATTAAATACTTTACATTGGTAAAATATCTAATTTATCCAATCATAAAATGTAGTTTAGATCAGGTTCCAGTATTTTGCGGCCAACTGTCACTCGCAATGAATTTTCGTCTCTTGCCAGAAAAATGACCGGAAAATCTCGAAACTAATTGCTGATTGGAACAATCAAAAACTGTGCAACTGCCCTGTAAAATTTATTGATAATTTTCTTTCTAAAAAATAGACAATTTTTCAAAAAAAATTAATACAAAGCGTTAGCTGTTTCAAAACAGAACAAAAATTGAACTTTGAAGAAAAAATGTCAGATCCACTTAACAATCTCCCCCCCCCTATCGTACCTACTAAAGAATCTCCCCCCTTTCTTAAAAAAAGGGGGGATGGAGATTGTTAAGTAGATCCAAAATGTCTTTATACGTAAATTATATTTAGAAAAAAAAGACCGCATCTCCAGTTGTTTTCCAATTTTCTCCGCGTTTTTTTTTTTACTCTAGGAAAGGAAATCTTGATGGAAACTTTTGGCAAATTGTTGATGGGGACAATTTTTCAGATTTTATGTAAAAGAGTATTATCTTATGTTGCAAGCCAAAAAAATTGATGAGCAGACTTAATCAAAATTTTAGGCATACAAAATCAGATTTGCTTCGATATGTATAGTAGTCATAAAAAGCAATAAAATATGTTAAAAAATTCGTATCCATTTTTGGCTACAGCAATGCATATGTGGAATTTTGATTTCACCCAATCGGAAAAATGAAACGGCACACTTTATTTTAGGTTGAATGGAGGCAACCTAGCAAAAATTTTGTTTTCAAATTAAGTTTTACGAAAAAAAAAAAACTTTCTCAATGCTATGTCGTTTCTACCTAGGTAGATTTTGTTTGTCAAATAAATTTGCCGAAGACTAAACTCAGATATTTTACAGGGTAATTGGAATTTTCAAAGCTTTGTTGTAGATCGCGGCGGTGTATCGAATAGCATAAAGCTCGACTAGCATAAAATGTTTAAAGTTGAAATAGGATATGGGGGGGGGGGGGGGGAATAGTTAACAAGGTACAAAATTCGCTTATGCTTATCTGTTCCATTCTTTCTCTTTAAGGGGTTATTCGTTACAAGGTACCATAGGGGGAGTTAGCAAGATCCTTGAAAAATGTATCGACTAGCATAAAAATCCAAACAGAAAATTCAAGCAAGTCCCTTGCTCTCGCAAGTGAAACAAATACCGACAAAACTAAACCCATAAACGCAAAGTATGGATCAACAAAACAGTTCCAAAATCTCATTAACTATATCCCCCCTCCAAGTGACGTACCGTAGACCAGGGGCGGATTTAGGGGGGGGCGGGGGTTGCGGACGCCCCCCTTCTCAGGGATTCGAACCCCTGCCGACCCAAAGGGTCCCCCCTTTGATACTTTTTCAGAAATCCATTTTTGGCGGACCGACCCTAAAATTTTTCTAAAGGCGCCTTTGGCGCCAATATATACTAACTTTGAGGGGGAGCGCGCGCCAAAAAAACGCAATTTTTTTGTCAAAATTTTTCAAAAAGTGCCCAAAAACGGCTTTTTTGACTGTTTTTTCTAAAATTTGCCTGCGGCGCAGAAAATTTTGCCAAAATAGGGGCAAAACAGTGCTTTGGGAGATCTCGAAAAATCAATTTGGTCGACCTAAAAAAAAAAAAAGGTCGTCAAAATTTTGGAAAATTTTTGGAAAATCCGCCCCCCCTCGAGAAAATCCTAGATCCGCCCCTGCCGTAGACTATCCCCCTTAGCCACGTTGTAATTTTGAAAATTATTTCGGTGTAAAATATGCATTTCGGACAAACTTTCTAATTAATTTTGATCAAATTCACATCCTCCTCCCTCCCCAAAAACTTTCGAATTTTCGGCCAAAAGCGCTGCATTTTACTTGCAGCGTTTTGTAATTTTAATTTACATTGATAGCTGGTGTGGAGGATCTTAACTTGGTCTATATGGGGTGCGGAGAGTGTTAATTTGATCGATAAAATTTGTTTAATCCGCCCCTATAAAGAAATACTTTAAATTAGATTTCTGTTGAGAAATCAAAATCATTCTTGTGAGAGAATTGTTGTGGGGGGAGGGGGTGGGCGTACGATTGTTAAGTTGATCCATTTAATTTGCTAGTTGATTGCTTAATTTCTCATTTGCTCAAAGTTTTTTTCTCAGAAATGCAAATTTGGGTCAATTTGAACAGCTTATTATTGTTGTTTTGTATTTCTGAGCAAAAAAAAGCTATCAAATTTATGCTAGTCGACACATTTTCATGTTTTCAAACTTTTATGCTAGTCGAGAAATATGCTAGTCGAGCAGTCACCAAAATTTTTTTAGTCCATCAGTGACAATGATTTTAGAGAATTGACTCTTAGACAAACCTTTCGCCATTACTGAATTATCCTAAGAACTAAAAATATATTTTAGAACGAGGAAACAACTTGCGTGGTAAGAGGGTATCCAGTTTAAGAGGCAAAAGAATCAGCAACTTGAGGGGGAAAAGGATGAGCAATTTACGTGGCAAGCGAATGGAGGAAAGGAATACTCTATTCGAGACGATTCAAAACACGATTGAAATATAAATTCATGGAGAATTACACCCTTCCGTATGTGAAAACTTTCAACTCGGAATGAACAGGAAATTTATTTCAATTTTTGTTCAGCTGAAAAATTTGATCATCCTCAGTCAGAAAAACATGAGAAGCTTGTTTAATTATTTTTTCAATTACACTCATGAATTGAATATTACTTTAAGAGAAATTTCAAATATTTGAGAAAAACTGTGGTAAAATTTTTGTTAATTCACGATTTTGTTTTTCAAAAAATAATTTGCAAAGAGTTAATTTCTCTTCTATCTTGAAATTTGTTGGACCAAAATTGCGAAAATATTCGGCTACGAAAATTTATTTCCTTATTCTGTTTATTGGTTTTTTTAATCCTCAAATTCAAATTGCACCAAAGGTTTTAATATATAAGATTTCAAGTGCATCAAGGAGTTTATTTAAAGAAACGTTTACTTGTCACACGGGAACGATGGCCACTTTTGGAATATGAGTTCATTTATTTTCTCCTAAAATTTTCCCAGTAAAAAAAGTTGTTTGCCTGCGTCATCTTGCGTACTGGATGCTAAACCGCCTCTGTAAGACAATAAAAGTCAAGATAGACATTATTATTGATGGCTTCCTGATAATTAAAACGCAACAGAATGGCTTCAATTGCGAAAAAAAACTCAGCTGACGAAACGCAGAAAGCACTGACATTAAAAACGAAAACAAGAAAACAATGAAATGAGGACGGAAAATTCTATTAATTAATTATTCGGTAGTTACTAATTGTTTTACTCTATCAAATATAGCAGACAAAAAATTGACAAGAACTATCAATCAAAGAAGGAGAGCTAGCAATACCAATCCGGTCGATTTTATCAAAACATAAAGCGCAGAGAGTTTTGCAGCGTGAACGTAGCCGGAGATGGGGGCTTTGGACATTTTTTTAGAGGTTCCATGACATTCTACTTATCACTTTACACTTTTCAATCGATTAAAATTAGCACTTCAAAAGATCATGTTATCGATGCGTCAAATCGAAATAGCATAGGTTTGTGGTTGGTATGTTTAGTAGAAGATGCATATGGTAGAAAAGTAGAGAATAGATTGAAAAACGGTTTTTTCTAGTGCTACACAATTTTTGGTCAGCAGTATTTTCTAAGAATTTCTGTCAAAAACTCTAGTTTTCTGAAAAAAAATCATATCTTGTTGGATTTTTTTGCATATTTGAAAATTACAATTATTTTGATATTTTTTGAAAATTTTTTAATAAAAAGTCTCTACTCGGCATGCATTTAGAGGTTAATTTTTATTCCGAGGACTAAAACTATGAAGAACTTTTGTCATCGGATAGGTTTTTTTGTCAAATTTTTTCCAAGCAAATCAGTCACTAAAAAATCATTGTAATCATTGGAATATCAAATAATAAAGCGAGCATGCAGGCTTAAAAAAGGCTAATAGAAAAAACTTATAATTAAAGTTAGACCGCGAAAACAGATTAACTCCAGAAAAGTGAGTTTTCAGTGTTTCTTTTAGCAGCTTCTTCGGGAAAAATTGATTAAAAATTTTTTTTGTTTTTTTTTTGAAGAGAACTTCTGTTGAATCAACCGAATTTGCTATTTTTACTGATTACTTCAGTTTAGGTGAATATTTAGCTTTGGTATAGGTCCACCAATCCCAAATGAAAAAAAAACACATTCAAAAAAATTTGTTTTGGTTTTAACTTTTTTGTCTAAGCTTCCTGTGCTGCTGGCACAGCAAATCACTATCCTTGTTAAGCTTGCCAGTTGATCGCAATGTCTTAAACATAAAAAAATTGCTGTTTTCAAGTTTTTAATTTGAAAAGAATTTTCAAATGAATCTGGTTTTCATAATCTACTTCACCAAATGACTGTATATTGTAGTTTTCCCTTTGAACTGGGGTTTCTCATCTGGTTTTCGTTGAAACATAGTCTCTTCGTGTTTTACTCTAGTATCTTCTGGAAGCCTCGTTTTATACATTTGTCCGGGCCACATTTTTCGCTCATCATAGAATCCGTGATAGGAAATGCCAGGCTGCTTTTTCCCACTTCTTTTACTGATTTTTAGGAAGTCTTTGTATGAGATCCAATTGTCGATTTTGGACGAGACAAAAGAAGGTCCAGTTGATAACTTCATCGGTTCGATCTCTTTCCGCGGTCGGTGTTTTGGGTACAGGCAGGCCGGATTAGAAGCATTCTTCGCATTGGGCTTGAAAACTAAAAAAGCGATACTTACTTTGCGTTTAAGTTACATATTCAAAAACGTGCATAAACTCATAAGCTAATGGTTTTGGCATTGGGTTTGAAAAACAAAACGCAAAAAAATAAGTGAAGTCATAAAGCAGCTAAAGTTTTTCATTAGATGTAGCAAATATTTTAGAAAAGCACTGATATTTATACTTTTAAACAAAAATATGGAGTTGAAAAATTGTTCATTCGTGTCATTTTAATCATTCCTAATCAAACTATTTATATTTGAATTTTAAAGAAACCGGAAAAAAATATTCTAACGGCAATTTTTTTAGCTCATAAATGAGACCTGTCTCTTAGTTTTACAAAGAGCTTCAATCAATATTATCAATTTTTACCCTCTCGAAACAATGCTTTTATTTTAACTATCAAAATTGGGATCAATTAAATTTCATCTATTTCTTTTGAGTTGGAAAGGACGCATTTGAAATACATCATTCATAACAAGTACACAAAAAATCATTGTAGAAACGAACGTCAACTGAATAAAGTGCCATACGAACTGAGTTATCATTATTCATCATTATTCAATTTCACAAAGGGAAAAGCTAATTCAAGAAATTGATTAATTTTCATTTCCATCTAAAAACTGATGAGTGTGAAATATTTATTTGAATGACATCTAAATGAAATGAATAAAATTACCTTTTTATGTAAAAATAGACGATATCACAATTTTTTTCGCTTCCACTTGATTGATAAAAAAATCTATTATTTTTCACAAGCAGAATTCGAACTCCGAGCAACCAATATATTTAAAACATTAACTGATGGTTCGTCAGTTTTTCCGATTTAACTGTATCAACGCAAAACCCTGAATGTTTCGACTGCCCGTCAACGTTCTGTTCTGATGAAAACAGTTTTTATTTATAAAAATAACTAAATGTTCGAAAAAAATTTTTTTTTCTAAATTCATTTTGTTCTCCCTTTTACTTCCAAACACTTAAGTGAAAGGTGACGTGCTAAAACAGACACGTACTTAGCAACTTATACCAATGAATATCGGTCTGAAATTGAATCCTTAAATAATGAAAAAAAATGCTCTTCCTCCTAGCAATCCGGTCAAAAAACAAAGTAATTGTTATGTTTTCGCCCACAGTTCTAAAAAAGGCCGTTCTTTAGTGTCATATTGCATGAGGTTAAAAGCCTAGATCTTTTTTTAGATTTCAGATCTGCTGATGAAGCATAACTGAAGGTAGCATTTACGATCTTCTGCAAATTCTTAGAAATTCGAAAATTTTTGCCATGATTGGTACAGGATAAATCACAATCAATTATCTCCTCAAAAAGATAGGCAGTCACAAATTAAAACGTGTTTACCATACTAGGGATTTTAAAACTGAATCAGGACTGAGGTAAATGTTTTAAAGGACAATTTTTTGAAGAAAATCCCACATAAATTTACTGCAGTTTGACCCACAGCTTCATACAAACTTCACATTGCCTTTTTAGGAAATAAAAGGGAAAATAAACCGAATTGGTAGTGAAAACAAGAATTGCCAGTTGCTGTGGTTGCAAGTAGCACAAAAATTGCGAAATTATCTGTCCTTTTTTCACTTAAAGTATCGTAGAAATTTCATATGAAATAAAATTAACTAAACTTATCTCTGCAAAATTATATTTTTTCTTCATGTTTTTGAATTCATTTTTTACATATTTTTTTGCAATTTTTGCAAGTTCTTTTTTTTTCAACTTATATTTCATTTGAAACGTTATCTAATCTTCAAAACGTTGGTTTTACAGCTAAAAACTAATTTTTTTTGAGATTTAACAATCATATTTTTTTTGCAATATTTGCTGGCCCTGAATATTAGACTGTATTTTAGATTGTGTGTTTAGGACTGTACAATGATGTCTTTAAGCTCGGTTTATTTTTGTTAAGAAAAAAGAACAATTATTAACGAAAGATTATTGTGAACAGATTTTATTGGTTCTGTTTTTCAATTATTTCGTTTGAAAATTATCCCATATCACAGCCGATAGGCAAAACGATTAATTTACTTCGCTTCTATTAACACGTGACTTGGATCAAAATGCCTGTTTCAACATAAATTGAAACAAGACTGCTCGTATCAGGGCAAAGTCCTGAATAATCTGACTCTCTTTTAAGGTCATGGAGCAAAAATAACATGAAAAAATTAAATGTAATGAAAAAAATGAAATACAAATGAAATACAAATGAGATACAAATGAGATTGTATCTTTGAGATACAAATGAAATACAAAGTGATTTCGCTCCTGGTATTATATCAATTATGGCAAATGAGATTTCTTCAACCAATTTAGAACAATTGCTAAGACGGATTAAGTCTCCGCTTACGCTTTAATAGCGCGAGATACATCGCACGTTAATTGTCAAAAATTGGCCAAAATGGAATTCTTCAAATTGAAGCTCAGCACAACACTACCTTTCGAATGATATAAAAAAAACTCCGTTAAAATGACCAGTTAAAAAATCGAAATTTGTTCTGAAGAAAAAAACCCACCCGAGCATAAATATTCCGTTACTTTCGTTACAAAAATCGGAACAATAAATTATGGGCTGAAATATTTTGTCGCTTGTGCTACGCCTTAGTTAAAAATTAGAAGGCTTACTCATTCTAGTAATTCCAAACTGGACAAAATAGTGTCAAACTCAAACTCCCATAACATCAAGAAAACTAATCACGGATGCAATATCTATCAAATTTTGAATTCATGGCATCCAAGGCTTAATTAAATTTTCAGCATTGATTTAAAAATTTACAAACCAACTCAACAATCTAAAAATTTTATCGCTTTCTCAAAAACCGGAATCAACATTTTTTTTGAAAATATGGAACTGAGTCTGAAGACTGGTATTGTTTTCACGATTCTTTTCCTTTTCTTTTGAAAAATATATCTCCAAGTATTAAAAATTTTGAAAGTATATGCATTTGGTATGAAAACCAGCCAAACTTTTAAGACTTTCTTCTTCAAAAAGATTTTAAGCCGCGGACTAATATTTTTGAGGCAAAAAAATATGTTTCATTTAATTTAACTTTTTAAAGTTGTCTCATCGGAATTTTTTGCTTATTGACAGAACTTTACTGAGCCAAAAGCAGGATTTATTGCAGAAAATGAGCACTCGCTTTTATGACAATTTTTAATTTATTAAATCGATCGAAAATTTTCTGGGGTGAATTTTAGTAGTGGCATCAAGAATACCATCTAAAAGTTGAAACGGTTTGCTACAAAATTAGATAATTTTTAAAAAATTATGCTCAGTTTAGAGTTCAGAAAAGAAATTCCAACCGATTTGGAGAGAATTCGGAAAAAACAGAAGTTTTTTGTACTTATTTCACAGCAATAATCTTAATAAATAAAGTTAAAGCTCAATTAAAAGTTGTAAATTTTTTCTTTACTCAAATTTAAAAAACTAGCTGCTAAGATGGAAACAACAAAATCTCATATGAATTTTGATTTTGATTTTGTATTATTGTCAGTGCCTAACTTAAGCTAAACTGCAGTCTCTTTTCATTTTTAGGGGAAAAAAAGCAATGCATTTTATGTTGATAAGCTTCATATATGAGAAAATTAAAGCGCCTAAATTCAAAAGTTTTACAGTTTTCTAAGTTTTTAGAACCAAAAAAGGAAGTCAATTTTCTCGCGTAGGCTCGTCTAAAAGCTTTCAACGAGTTAAAGAGTAGATTTTTCAGATATACGAAAAGGAACCAAAACGGTAATCGAGTCTATTTAATTGTCAAGAAAAGAGTTCCTAATTGAACTTTCAACCATACAATTTGAAATGTCACCCCGAACTATTTGCTATTCTTGGTAGTTATTTTGTGAACTCATTACGAAAGGTAAATTTAGTAGAATGACGGACGTTTCACTAAAAAGATCATTGAGGTTTTTAAATTAGAAAAAAAAACTTTTTGTTTTAATTGTCTCCTTTGGTTTCAAACTTCTTCACGCTTTTTGTGATAGACATTTTCCTTTAAGAAAATAATGACGCTGACTGAATTAAAAATATATACGCCTCAATATGGTGCGTGCACAAAGAATTCGTTTTTCTAGTCCCATCAGGTATTGGTAAAAGCTACGGCGTAGGGTGTGCTATATTTCTTCCCAGTTTCAAAAAGGAAATCTTGTGGTGAACTAAGTGTGGTATCATTTCAGCCGTGATTTGAATTTAAAAAAATAGTCTACAAAAGTAATTTCATCGTCGTTTAATTGCCATTTCTCAAAGTTGGATTGCACAGAACTCATTTTTGATGACACTCGATGTGAGTTATAATTTCTACACATTTTTGCCTATTTTATTTGCCATTTACATGAAAAAAAAAAGAAAAAAAAAAGATTTGAAAAAAAAAAAGAAAAAGTAAACAAACAACTTTTTTTTGTTTTTAAACTATTTTATGTTACTTTCCTTCAGTTTTGATTTTTCTGGCATCTTTTTGCTTGGCAAGAACAGTGTTTTTGCCTAGCAACGAGTATCCTTGTTTTTTAAAAAATAAAGTTAACTTCTGAACAATTGATTTTCTGTTATTTGAAATTAAGAACAAGACTCCATTGAGTTTGATTTACACCCAGTAATTCATAAGTCGAGTAAAAAATTTTTTACTGCTCAATAGCACTATTTTAGCATGGTTGAAATAAGATGCAAGTCAAGTTTTAAAGCACAGTTTTCCTGGCTTTATTTATTAACCCTCTCACTTCATCTAGAAGAAAATTGAAATTCGAAAAAAAAACAAAAAAAATGATTTTGATTTTAAAATTTAAGAATTCGCCATTAAAGATTACCATTGTCTAGTTTTCACTGATACTTACCCTACTGGGCACGCAGTAGACCTATATGTAATTATCTTTTGATTGTAGATTGAAAAACGAAAACTTTCATAAAAAATCCTGATTATTTATAACGGAAATTATTTAAGTATCTAATTATCATTTTCCAAGTACGGAATTTCGTTTCGAACTTTTGTATCGGCCTGTCACGAGTATTATTGTTTTTTATCTGGTCGTATTTTCATAATTTTGTTTTTCATGATTTTTGCCGCTAATTTATAAAGGAAAAATAGAAAAACAGTCAGATTGTTGGGAGAAACTACGATTTTAAGTCTCAAAAAATCAACCTAATTTCGCAACAGAGGGTTGCAGAGTGTTTAATGAGCATAAATTTTACCTGTTCTCAAAAGTTATGTTTCGTAAAGATAGTTTTCAAAGTTTTAGAGACGTGTATTCGGAAGGCCATCATTTGGAGCAAAATAGTAAAATAATCATAATTTTTAAAATCCTCTAGAAAAAACTATCATCTTGTAATTTCTCTAGTTATTTTTCAATTTAAAAAATTGATTTTCAGCCATAACTTAATTGTCGGACCAATAAATCTAAAAATAGCCGGCAAGCAAAAATATCTAAAAAAATGAATTACCGCTTTATTTTAAACTTTAGGTTTGAAAGCTAATGAAAAAATTCCGAAAAAAAGCGTTAATGAATACTAATTTTCACATGAAAAACGAAGATCACAGGCAATGGTTCAAAGTTAATTCCCACTAATTTGCAATTTTGTTGAAATTTTTTGAAACCAGAAACAGAAAACGCAGAAAACAAAACAGAACTAGAAATGGTTTGAAAAGATTTGAGAAAACTTACTTTTATAATCAATCGAATCCAAATCTGAGCTGGCCGTTGACACTGTGTCGTCATCAGCTTCCGCACCCTGGAGTTCACCTTGACCTTGAGCTTGACCTTTTGTATCCTTGTTGAGGTTATTGGCGAAACTGAACAGAGCGTTGGTTAGGTTAGATACTGCCATGTATTCCAGTAACCTTTCGTCTTCATCCTCTTCGTCGTCTTCATCAGTCTTAAAAGTATATTTTTAGAAACTGCGCCTCAAGGTTGTTTTTCTTAACCTGGTTTATTCATAAAGTTTTCACTTTCCATCATCAAATTTAACCTCAAACGGGACGTGTTAAAAACCTCGATACAAATGTACCAAATTTAGGCGCTTAGAATAATTTTGAATAAATATATTTTTGATTTTTAGCAATGTAAACAGCTTTCAGAACCAGTATTTTTTATAATTAAGAAAAAGAGCAAATAGCTTTGTCAGAAATCAGATGCAATTTCTTTTTCAAGTTATTAGATTTTGATTAAATTGTTTTCACATAGAGTTTATTATACCTCTTTTTTCTTGGCAATTTCTCCTCTCGGGAAGTCTACAGCGATGCCCGGAACTCGCACTTTGTCCTTGACCGTCAGTCGGAGGTCAGCTGGATGCAAAAGAGCTCTCTTCAAGGTTTTCTCTGCAGCAAAACATGAATCAAAATACTCCAACATCAAATCTTGAAATTTTTGATTTTGAGACTTTAAAGAATCCTAGAATAGATCAAAATATCTGCAGACTCAAAACTGAATAAGCATAAAACAATTTGATAACCCTGAATGTGAGCTCAGCCATGTAATGAAAAAGATAATTAATTCAAAATTAATTTTTTTGGGAAATTTAAACTACCTTTCAATGAGTGAAAGATGTATCAGGTCAAGTTCTTACTCCAGATAATTTTCTCTTGCAATTTGAAAAAACTCATCATGTACATGCCACGATAACCGCAAAGTTCACAAATAAGTTTTTGTCAAAAATTTAAATCCTGATCTAAAATAGCTTAGAGGAACCACTTTTTGACCAGAAGAAAACTCGATTATATTGTTTCAAATTCATATCTAATAAAGCTATCTTCACACAATTTATTTTATTCTATGTAATGAATATAACTGTATGATTATAGGAGATATAGACACTTTCCCCATACTAGGAGAGACTTAGCATAAAAATAAGGCGTTTGCTTTGAGATCTTCAAATAGCGTAACCGATCCTCAGCCATGGCAATGATAGTGTGCGAGGACGAGCTCTCACTTGACCTATAATTTCAATTCTAACACAGCCTGACCATTTCGCCTGCATTTGTGGTACCATGTGAAACTTCTAGATGCAAAAAAAAACGGCCATGAGTAGTAAAAAGAGGGCTTCGCTCTACAAAAAACTCAGTCTAAAATGTGAAGAAGTAAGAGAAACGGCCTGTGCGTAGACATGCTGAATACCCGCATTTAAGAAAAAAAGTCGATTATATTGGAATTTCGTGGTCTATAAAGTTGCAAATATAATCGATTCCCATGTTACGTTCAGACAACCAAATTGGACTTAGAATCGATTTAAATCCATTTTTTCTCGCCAAAACAAAATGCATTATAATTCATTTGGAATCCATTATAATGGATTTTATAATAAGTAAGAAATCACATTAAAATGGATTTTTTCCACTTTATTTTTGTTCCAAGCGTCGTGCAAAGTTTTGCAAGAATTTCTGCATTTATCAAGTGAGTTATGCGGAAACTTAACAAAGCGATTGTAAGGCCTAGCCCATTTTGAAACCTAAACTAAATTTGCAAAAAGATTCTGTCAAGTTCTCCCCCCCTAACCTTTGCATTTTTGCTCCCCTTCAATCTCCCTAAAGTTTGCCCCATTGCTCCTCTCCCCCACTCAAACGCTGGGGGGAGGGTAATGGAAGAGGATTATTCCACCTCCAACTTTACCCCCCCCCCCCCCCAACATTTCTAATAGTTTAGTAAAATTGTTAAAAGGAACAAAATTCAGTTTTTGAGGAACATAAAAAGCAACAAAAATATCAAAGTTAGATAGAAAAAAATTAAATTGAACAACAAGTAACCAACGTAACCAACTTAAGTTTAAAACGTAGAAAAGACTTTATGTGTGTTGAAATTCGTTATCTCAGTAAAATGGAAAAAAAAATCGATTGTAATTTTGTTTCGTTGTCAGTGTCCACAAAAGTGAAGAAAAACATCGATTATAATGGATGAAAAAAGGATTTTTTGCCTCGAAGTAGTAATATTATAATCCATTTTTAATCGATTATAATCGATTTGTTTTCACTTCCGTGGACACTGACAACGAAACTCAATTATAATCGATTTTTAATCATGGAACTCCAATACGGGTAGCCTTTCATAAATTCTCTGTGAATTGCAGAAATCCTTGTTACTAGCTTTTTCTAAAATGGAATTGTATGATAAGCATTTTTGGTCAATCTGAGTTTCTTTTTAACGTTTTTTGCCCATTCCGCAAATATGTATTGATAAAACTGAAAATGGGCTGTAACTACGGAATCCACTGATAAATTCTGGAATCCAGAAATTAGTTGGTGAAGTTTGCTTCAAGTGGAAAAACGAGTACTCTCGTGGAAAAGCAAGTTTTGAAATTAAATAGTGTTTCTGAAATTCTAATTTCTGCTCGATAGCCAAAACCCTCATAGTGTTTAATCATTGGTCTTACGATTCCAATCTGGAAAAGGACTGCCCGCCTCGATTCGATTAAACCGTGTTCAATTGTAAGACTCCTTCTGCCTATTTATTGAGATGAGTGGACAAAAGCAAATATTCCCGCCGTGATATTCGTTCGAAGAACACTGTATAAATTGAACAATTCTTCTCAAAGTTGTCGGAAAAACTTGAAATTTGTTTTTTTTTCCTGTTCCATGACAATTGCTTAGCAGAAATTCCTTAAGCTGAAAGCTATTCCCGATAGGATGGGTTAAGTGGAAGTTTCGGAAAACTACGGTGTCGCCATGTCAATTTTTAAGTAGAAATTGCATCTGTCTGGTGTTTTCTGTTGATTTTAACCCATTAATGATTGGACTCTGGAGTAAAAAAAATCGATTCGGATATCCAAAAAACTGTCGACTGGATAAGAATAACATTATCTCTATATCTATACTCCCCCTCCAACTTTAATTTCTTGATTTTCCCACCTGTGAGGGGGATGCCCTTCTGTTCGCACAACTTGACACACTTCTCATACTCCATCCAGGTCAGCTGTCTGAACTGTTGTCTCCTCTCATGTATAATCAAGGGATCCCATCTGGTGCAGAAGGCCATGTGACTGTCCACTTCAGGGTCACCACTACGCACCATTAGTGGTACCTGAATTTAGAATGACGTCACTATTAAGAGTGTTACGTAACAATATCTAAAAACTTTCCTAAAATATCGGAAAGAGAAAAATCAGAAGCTCCTGGAACTAGTTCACTCGAATTGTATGAGGATCAGTAATCATTTTTACACAAGCTGGTATTGTGGTCCCATGAAAGGTACCTAGATTTGTCAATCTCAAGAGTGTTGCGTGAGTATGAAGCCACTAATTTGGTGTCATTTTTATTAAAAAGAAACAAAATTGAATGCTGAATAAAAAAAAACAATGTTTTCCAAACTATAATTCTAATCAACCTATTTTAATATCTTTTTCAAAAAATTACACCTTAAATTTATTGGTTTTCTTGGTGTCGTGCAGAGGTACCTATGTATCTCTTGCCTCGGGTAAACATATTTCAACAACAGCAGATGTGATATTTTAAAAGACATTTAAAAGGCACTGTAGACTTGCAGAAACTATTGACAAACATCAATTATACCAAAAACAGCAAAAATGAAAAAATTAACTGGTAAAATGCAAAATCTTGCTTTTTAGTGTGAATGGAAAGCAAACCTGGCATGAATTTTGCAATATGAAGAGAAATCTTGGAAAACTGTTGCAAAATGTGAGGTGATTATATTGCTTGCAAGATTAGCATTCCATCTACAACCCGGGTTGATCAAAAATGCTACTCATACAATTTCATATATGGAAAAATGCTAATCATATTGCTTCTGAAAAAATACTTCCATGCATTCCATAGGTACAGAAAACTGTATGGAAGGTCTTTGATTGCTGATTTTTATATGGATATTGCATGCCTAGCCTTGTTCTTTAAACCAAACAATATGATTTTTTTTGTTTAGTTTTTCTCGAAATTTGTGGGTTGTATTGGTAGCCGAGCACAAAAGACAAAGACATTGGTTTAATCAAAACAAAACTCATCAACAATTTGACCGTGTTGTCTTTACGGTGCCTTGCAAACGACCTGAATTGTTTTAAAGTTGTCTTATACAAATGATAAGATGAAAGTATCAAACTTTTAAATGTTAGCAAAAAATTTCAGAGCCGATCATTTTCAAAAATTGAATTTTAATTAATCAGAAATTGATCAAGACTTACGCAAAAGAATCATACAAAAAATTGACGTTTTGAGCGTTTTTAAGAAAAAAATTTCTGAAAAACGGAAGAAAAAGCAACTTTTGCGTATCCATGACTACGCTATGCACGCAAAATAACAGATTTAGCATGAGAAAAAAAAATGTTCTTCGCAAATAAAACAAAAACACTTTTTGTGAAAATTTCTGAACTACTTAATTAACTACTTAGTTTTTTGTTCTTATAAAAATTTACCTTACTTATTCGAAATTTAAAAGTAAAAAAGTATAGCTTCTCTTAACTCCGTCATTCAAACTAACTTTTCTCTTCGGGACTTTTTTAAAAATCTTGACAATTGACCAAAAAAATGTTCAGCCTTTGAAAAAACGTCCAAAGATTTGGCAGTGTTCCACGATTTTTTATATTCATAATATGGAGGCAAAAATTTCCGACGGAAGATAGACTGGGAAAGTTTGTTGGAGTACTTTTGTTTATCCTCTTGTCTTAACAGTCTCATAAAAAATCGTGTAAAGCAATTTTCTGCATCGATTCTTTGAAAAACTGCGTATGCGAGCTATTGTTTTTCTGGTCAAAAATTATATGCAGTTTTTTTGTGGATGAGCGTTGTTGCCTAACCCTTGAGCGGCGAGTAGTTTCAGAATGGAACATTTTTTTTCCCTTTCAATTCATCCTATATTTGAAAACTAAAAACAAAATTGACATAGGCTATCTAATCAAAAAAGACAAATTCTAAATTTTTTAGGGGAATTACTAATTTTGTGTATGAAAAAAAATGTTCATCGTGCAAGTTTTATATAAATTTCTGAAAATATGAAATTATAGGAGCCTGTAATAAAAACTTTTTTTTTCTATATAAGAAAAGCATGACTATCAATTTTGGTACACGCCGCCTATTGCAAATGAAAGGCGCATCCAAGTTACAAAATTCAAAAAAGCATAACTGTTTAGTTATTTGCTTCCAGGAAGTTTGGCATTTTCACAAGGTACTACAGAAGTAAATCATTTTTAGGAGATTTTTACCGCGGTTGACTTCGCAATAACTCCAAGGGAGTCTGCGTACTTAATACTTTCAAAAATTAGTTACCTCGGTACTTCTGAAACTTAAAACAAACTGACAGCTTTTGTTTTGATTGAATCTCTTCAGAATAGCCTTCTACTTTTGTTATTGAGACTTAAAACTTACCCGTTTTTTTCTTCAGCATAAAGGGAAGACTAGGATCTCAAAAAGTTGTAGCAGGAAAACAGTAATGTTTTTTTTCAGAACTAAGTTTCTCTAAACAGATATGATGTTCCATAAAAAATGGACAGTGTTCTCCTTTAACATAAAACTGTGTTCACTCGGGTGATCTCAATAGATTGAAAACGATTATCACATGCTTTGCATCATCCCTTGCATTATCGTATGCATTATCACATAACTTTATTCACAATATCACATACCTTGCCATTGAAAAAATGTTCAAGAAAAAAATCACAAATCTTCAAAATAAGCGTAACTGAGCTAAAAATGAATTTTTCTTGTCGTTTTTTAAAAAGTTGGGTGTATTGTCAAAAACTAGGATTAATAGAAAAAATATTTAAAAAATCAAATTTTTGTTTGTCATACAGTTTCCATTCCAAAAGGGACCAAAAGAGTATTTTATCATCGTTTTGAAAAGCAGAACAAATTTTGGACCCAAAAAACAAAACAAAATATTTTTTTTGTTCATGAAGTATTCTTGGGAACACGAGAAGCGTATTTGTTTTTAGATAATTTTTTAAAAAGCGCTCCAAAGTTTTTTGTGGCCTATTTTTTTTTATAAGCCCTCTGCACTGAAAAATTGATCCCAATTTTTTATTTGGAAAAAGAAACATCCGTTTTCAGTCAAAGATTTTGATTTTGGTATTTTTAATATGCTGTTTGCACATTTTAATAAGGCTGGTCTCAATGCGTCTTAATGACTCGGCAACTTTAGGGTTTTGAAGATTCAGAGTCTACAAACAATACAAAATTGAACAAAGAGATAGAATCTTTTTTAGGCAAATCGCACTTCTCAAACATTTTCAGGCAAATTTATATTCTTAGTGAATTTTAAATTGCTATAACTTTTTCATAAATTACATGACTAAAACTTTGGTTATCTGGGTCATTTTTTATAGCAATTGTCTCAAAGCCGAAGGTTTTATTTATCGATTCACCAGTTTTCAGTTACAAGAATGCGCCAATTTTTTTATACGAAGTTTGAATTTTAGCAAAAAAACTAAGTTAGCTTAATAACTTTTGACAAATGTTGTCATTGAGAAAAACAACGTCATATCTGTATTGATAAGAAAAAAAACGTCATATTCTCATAAAATAGCAAAATGACGTTTTAATGATTTTAGCTTAAAGGATAAAAATAATTAACCGGATATAGAATTACTAAAACATAATTTTGTTCACCAACAACATTGATACCTTATTACGTCAATTTTTCAATTCAAATGTTAAAAGAAAATCACAATATCTTCATTGAAACCTCCCGAAGCATTTCTTTGTTTTAAACAAAACCAATTAATATTCGGTTTTCTGATGAAATACTTTAGGATTACCTTTTATCAATTTTTGTAGATGATCTTGACATTTTTGCATGTACTGTTAACACTTTTAGAGGTCATGAAAACTAAATCAAAAATTTTACATTTTGAAAGGTCTCAGTATATATGTTTGATCTTTCTTTTTAGTTTATTTTTTTATTTGATGTCTGTTTGGTATTTAATATAGATTGAAGTATGTTAATGGTCATGCTCAGATAAAAAACAAGAAAACTCGTATCAAATTTAAGACTGAACTTTGACTGGTCCAATTTATCGCGTCCAGAAAATTCGGTCAAAGACAATTCAGACAATTGAGATAAAAGTATGCAGACAATTCAGCCAAAGACACTTAAGCCAATAAAAGTGACAACCGCAGTCGCGCCAACGTGTTGCGAGCTTGCCAACAGAGGGTAGGACTCTATACAAAAATCAGAGCCGTTTATTGCTGCGAAGCGGCGACGCGCGCATAGCGCGCCCACCGGCGACCTTAAACCGAGAAATAACTCCAGTTCCGGTTTTTTCTTTCGTATCTAGCGTTTTGTAAAACTGACTGAATTGTCTCAGGCTGAATTGTCCGTATATTTCTGGCTGATTTGTCTGAATTTCAAATTGGCTGAGATGTCTTTGCGCCCCAATTTATACTTTTGATGAGCACAATTTTCGTCGAAACATTTTTTTGGTAATTTTTCTCTTAACGCCCAGATGCGTATTAGGTATTATAAGAAATTTGCAACTTTGACTGCGATGATATAGGCGCCAAGTTTTAGCGTGGATTTTATAGTTCTTAAATGTGTTGACTAAAAAAAAATCAATGAGTGCGCAAAACAGTTTTGATGACACCCGGGTTGACCTCCATACAAAAAAATGATTATCATACAATTCCATGTATGGGTTCTATGGAAAACTGATTATCATAAGATTTGCATTTATGAAAATTGTATGATAAGCGTTTTTTTCTTTGAGTTTTTTTTTCAGGAAAACCTTTAAAAAAATTTTGGTAAAACTAAATGAGCTTGGTTAGATCAAATTCGCCCAATTTTTTTTGAAACAAAAAAACGTTGATCATACGATTTGAATTATTCATTATCCATTCTATGAAAATATTATAATAAGCATTTTTTCGATAAACAATTTTTTTGTTCTAAACGTTTGTGAAAAGGCATTTAGGAAAATCAAATGAGCCTAATTGGGATTTTTTTGAATAATTCAAATTGTTTTGCTCATCCAAGTTCTTGATTATATTGTTGGACGAGAATTAATTTTCATACGACTTCCATCTTATGAAAATGGTATAATAAACATTTTTTTTTCTTAATCAACTTTTTTTGTTTAAAAAACTTTCAAAAAATCCTTTAGGAATCACCAAGAGGAACTCAACCATATCATTTTTTCAAAATCTGATAAAATTCGTTGAGAAATGGTCTTTTTTCTCCTAGCAGTCAGACTAGCTATTATCAATAATTTTTTCTTTTATGACTGATATGTCTTAGAGTACTTTTCGCATTGATTTAGTTGCAGTTTCATTTAAAAGATTGTAAGCTGAGGTTTCCAAAACATTCCCGTTTTTTCAAAAACCAATTTGAAAACTTGTTTCAGACTATCCAAAGTATTTGCGAATTTGACTTTTGTTCTATACACATTTATCTTTAAAGCTTAGAAAAACTTTTTGCTCAGTAAAAAAAGCTAATTACGCAATATTGACCATGAGGGTTTGGGCATGACAGCTAAGTCTATAAAAGCTTAGATGGCCAAATTTTTTGATAAAAGAAACTGTTTTTCTTGAATTATGTTTTTTAATTCATCGCTTTCTCTTTTCATTTCAGCATAGCAAGAAAACTTCTCCTACTGAAAATTGTTTTTTTTTTCGTCTGAAATTGCGTCTAATAGCAAGGTTATGATTGCCAAATTTGCGAGTTTTTGATTGCCAATATTGCGCTTAAAATTTTTTTTTTTATTCAGTAAAACTAAATTTTCAGGGCTTAAGGCAAACTTAAATAAGCGATTGCAATTACTAACTACCTTATAATTGGCTGAAATTTACCACAAAATCAAAAATTTCAAGACTGTTTTGAAATTTTTTTAAAGTCGTTCGAATCACGACTCAAATGAATTAAATATAATATATCACACAACCCTGTTCGATGATTATTTTTCGTAGCTGATTTTGCTTAGGAAACAAAAAAAACTAAAACACACCCTAATTCAAAGTTTCTCCCCACTTACAATGGTCTGAACAACGACATTTCAAATGACCAACAAGTTTTATGGGGGGGGGGGGGCAAAAGAAGATTTCAGATATCTTCCTCAATTTTCAAGCTGCTTATCATTTGCATAATTGCTCTCCGGCTGTCGGAGAAAAGACGGATTATTTTCGTGCGCTCTTTCCGTTTTCTTTTCTGACAAATTCAAGTTTTAATTGTGCTTTTTGAAAATTTTTTGTCAGAATTATAAGTTTTAATACATGTAGCTGAAACTCAACATTGCATCTCACTTGCTTAGGTTTTTGTCAAGTTGACATTCTGAAATCAATTTTTGGTATATTTCTGGCAATATGGGAGAGCAAAAATTTCATTTTTCTATGAATGACCAATTATTATGGCCCAGCAATCAATTTTATAATGCATAGAAGCAAGCTGGTTGGTCCAGATTTTGGACTATCAAATGCAAAAGTGACATCTTGTTTGACCTTTCGTTTGAGGCGAACCTTTTGAAAAAAAAACTTGAAGTTTTTAAAAACCATATCTAGATAAAACTCGGGAATAAACATCGGGGCTTTGTCTACAACGAGCGTCATGTTTAGTGTTACGGATATTTGGTAATGAGGCGTATTTCCGATCGGATCTACCCGCACCAAAGTTTCTCGGATAAAAAAATTTATATCTTCTTCAGTTTTATTTATTGTAGCTCAAAGAACAGACAGACCAAACAACCGACAGTGCGTAAGTCCGATTGGACGAAATTTCCTAAGTTAAAAATAAGCTATTAAATTGTGCAGGTTGCTCCTACGAGGTCAAATTGCTGAAAAATATTTCTCCTCATTTAACTTCTCAAACGAAATGTCAAAAACGAAATGTTCTCTGGCATTTCTTAGTGCAAAATTTGATCCAATTAGCTAGTGTCAATTCTTTGTAAATAGTTATTCAGACGCATTAAATCGTTGTTTACAGGTTTTTTCGTCTTTTTAATTAGCAGTTTTGTAGTTTAATAGTTTCAAACATTGTTTTCCTGCAGTTACTTACTTATCAATATTTTTGTTTCCTTTTCGTACAAGAGGCCATGTCAAATATAATGGATGCCTTTACTCGTCACACAAGGTTTATAGTTCAACTTTTGTCGACAGTTTTTGAATCACCATTGTACCAGTTTTCACTGAACGCGCAGCATGTGCGGCAAATCAAATTCTTGTTAATTGACTAGGGAAAATTAATAACCCTGCAATAACCCTGCAATTAATAATTAAACAATTTAATACTAGATATAAACATATCACTTTACAATTGACATTACGAGTGGAGGGTAGACTTAACAATCGTTTTTTTTTTTCGAAAAATTAAGTTCTTTGATGAATTGTTCTTCCAACAAACTACTGCGGATAGTTTAAAGTATTCATGGCTTCCAACAAACTACTGCGGATAGTTTAAAGTATTCATGGCTTCCCTTTGATATGAGTAAAAAAATTTCCGGAGATTTATCTATTCACTTTTCGGATGACATCTGCATTTTTGGTAAAATGTTATTGGAACTTCAAGCTTACGGACCTTTGAACTATCTAAACTTTGAAACATCGGAAATTGAACTTACGGGTTCTAGCATCCGTGGATTTTTCTGTCTTTCTTTATTTAAACGAGTGTGGTACTGGAGTCGCTTCGCCTTGTCAAAGAACATCTCGTCGTCAAACTCAATCGCCTCATTTGTGTCGATCGGCGGAGTTTCCAGTCGAGTTGTCGCGAAGGACCCGGTGGCACCGCTATGCAAGCTTCGACCAGACTGGCTGGATTTTGGAAGAGGTGGTATATTTGCACCTAAAAACGTTTAGATAAAAATTGAATTTTCGGGAGATAAAAACTTGCATTTTCTTAAGCTTTCCAAAAAATCCGAAAGTCCGAAGCAACAGACAGTTCACATAGTTTTGTACCACAACAAACTAAACTGACTGAATTTAAAGTTAAATACTTAGTCATACGCAGATGTTTGTGGGAATTTTCTTTTGGGGGAAAGATACATTGCGCAAACGTTCTCAACCAATCGAAACCCGTTGAACTGTCCAAAGCTTTCCAAAACTGTCCAAAACTGGCGCAACTGAGTTAGAACCGATGTGGTTAACTCATAGAGTAATTTCGGATAGGGTACACCGTCTGTTCGTCACGCTATCTTATTTTCGGCCGGATAGATTCGTGCAACTTCTTAGTCTAATACCGATCCTAATCTTACTCTTATACTATCTAGTCTCAGGTTGTTTAACTAGTCTCTGCTAGGCTCAATAGATCTAGGGTATACTGGTTTTTTGCGGCTGCTGAAGTTCTCTTGGAGAGGCAACTAATTTCTAAGTTAAATTCAAATCTCTCTGGTGCTGAAATTACAAGTAATTTCAGCACTTACAAATAAGTGGGTTGTTAGTTAGATGGATCATGATTGGTTAATATTAAATACTTTACAGTGGTAAAATATCTAATTTATCCAATCATAAAATGTAGTTTAGATCAGGTTCCACCCATCCGGGTTTTACAGAGTTTTTTAGAATTGTCTTTCTGCAATTCAAAGGATGGATGATGGACGTTGGTGTTTGGCGAACATCATATTTCTTCTGGGTTCTCTTGTTAGAGAAGTTCCAGGATCAATCGTTGTGTCTCCTTATGACAACGACTGGGTTTTCTCAACAAACTCAAATCTGATTTCAGAATGGTTGGCTATGACAGGTTTTTCTGTTTCATGTAGAGAACTTCTTTTGTGTTCAACCTCGTCTGGGAATGGCGTGGAGATTGTACGTGGAGGGGATGCCTTGTTACTCGGATCGGTACGTATACTTGAACATCGAGGTGGTCATTGGTCTAGTTCAATGAAGTCCTTTTCTGCGAAGTCAAGTCGTACTCTAAATCCTTTGAGTTGTGATTGTGGACGGCATATCGGTTGTGGTTGGCCATTCTTTTTCGAGTGTAGTGGGGTTATTTTGTCTTTGGATGTTCGTCTTTGGTGTTGTATGCTGATCTATATACTGCAAGGTATAATTTAAATTTTATAAAAAATTTTATTAGTTCGGTGTTTTAATTATGATTTTGGTTAGTTGTTTTCACAAAAGTTTTTTGTTTTAGTTCGGTTATTTTGAAGAGTTACTCACCCTTGAGTACCTCTTATTAAAAATAGAAGTGTGGTCACAAAGCGTGGATGTAGCGCGGTGGGTTAGGCCGGCTATAGAGCATGCTCAGGACGTCCTCTCTGGTGGGTTAGGCCAGGAGTGGGAGTATGATTTTGTGCGGTTTCTGTGAGAGGTCCTGTTATGTGATAACGTTTTATGTTGGGTTTATTGTGGTTTTTCTTATGTTTCGTTGGTTGTGTAATTTTTTCAAAAATCAAATTGTTTTTGGTATGGGTTTGTCTTTCGACTTTTTTTTTGTTTTATTATTTCTTTCTTAGACTTTATAATAGTCTTCAAAAGAATAAATTATCCAGTTTTAAACTGGGTTATTCCGGTTTGGGTACCGTTGGTTTCCTTTTCTTAGTCATGCTGTTATTCTATGATTTGTGGTGTTTAGTAAGCTGCGTTGGTTAGTTTTGTTTAGTATATAATTCCTTTCCAACCGGGTTAAAGGAAAGTTTGAAACTTGTTATCTTGTGTTAGAGTTGTTGAGTGTGAAAACTTGAAACTGAAATTCATTATTTAAACAATTCTTCGTGGGCGAGCTGTGCGAGTTTGGATAGAATTCTTGTGCGAGTGAATGGAAATATCAAAAGGTTAGTACTGCATTTTCGTCTTATCAATTTACTACATAGAATTTCAATTTTACTGCTAGTTTTTGGGGAAAAATTAAGTTACAAGTTTTCATCTTTACTAAACTTACTGCTTTTGGGGAAACAATTTATAAATTAATTTACTACATTGGTATGAATTTTATTGAATTTATCTAGTGTAAAATATTAATAGACTTTTGAAGAATTTGAAGAAGTTTTCTATATTTTATTTTTCTTTTGTGTATTTTGCAGATGATCGTGGGATGAAGACTAAAAATCTAAAAAAGACATGAATAAAGAATGGTTAGGATTTATTTCAAATTTATTAGTGAAAAATATGTATAAATTATACTTACCTGTTAGTCGTCGGGGAAAAAACCGTGGGGGAAGATGTTTTGTGTATTATGTCGGAATTTGTTAGTAATTTTGCTAGTATGCGAATGATGTTTTTAGTTTGAAGCAGTGGCCAAAGCAATTGAAGTGCTTTAATAGTTTTTAGTTCGTCAGTGCCAACTGCAAACTCATAAGGTGTGTTTTGGATGAGATTATATAATTTGTGATTGTATTTTGTGTTGTGTATGAATTCTAATATCGGGATTTCTATAGGTTGAATAAATTCATGTGGGATAAGGAAGGGTCTGGATTCTTCTGCGTTGAAGGTCTTCGTGATGGGACAAAAAATATACATTTGGGTTATGGGATCATAATTGCGAAGAATACCGTGAAGGTTAGTATCTTTGATGCAATATGTGAAGTTAAGAAAAAATGGTGAAGTGTATTTAGAGTTAATAAACTGAAAACGGTGGTGTGGTTGTCTTGATGGAGTGTGCAGGTCAAAATGATTTTGTATGAAGCGATAGTATGTATACGTGTGGGTTTGTTTAGTGCGTAACATAATGTCGTGTGAGCAGTGCAAATCGCGTTAATGTGGTGCAAGGAAATTGAAGGTTAGTGAAAATAATTGAAATCTTTCTTTAAAACTTTCGTAAGCTTGCAAGTCGGTTAGTGCTTCAGAAATGACGTGGTCGAATTTGCGATCAAATATATTGTGTGTAAATACATATGGTGTTTTGATGAAGAATTTTTCTGTGATTTGTGGGTTAGCGAAGCGATCATCATCTAAAAATTGGTCTTGGTTAGCTCGGATGATGTTATGATCGTAATATTCTAGCGTATATTCGTTAGCTCGGGGTGCAGTGTATGTTTTTAGTGACTTTTTATATCCTATATAAGTAAATTGTCTATGTGTTAGTGGTGTGGTGAGTCGATATAGCATATCTTGATTTCTTTCTATATCGATGTGAGTATTAGATAAAGGTAGGCAAAGGGGATTAGTAAAATGATAATATGATGTCCAATGAAGTGTAGGCATTAAAACATGTTCATCTACAAAACTACGTGTGTCGTTAGTGTCGTTAGGGGTGTTCAAAGTATACTGTGGAAATGAAGGTAAGGTGATTGCTAAAACATCTTTCGTGTTAGTGTGATTTGGATGATTAATATATTCACGGGCTGTTCCTGGTTTTGTTGGAAATGGATGGTTTGGGAATTTTCTTTTGAAAGTGCGATAAGCTCTATTAGTGCTATTTGATGATTCGGTGGGTGTGGATGATGGTGCTAATGATGCGGTATAAGCTGAAGAGGGGATAGGGGTAGGTGGGTTTGATGATTCTATTGTGGATGAAATCTGATTTATAGTGGGGGTGTCAAGGTGGAAGGGTTGTTGTTGTAGGGTGATAAAATTATCTAGTTCTTGGGAGATTTGGGGAGTATCTGGAGAATTGGATGATCGGTCTGAATGAAATGAAGAGTAGGCTGGGGTGACTTGTGAAGCATAAGAGGGTGTAGAAATGGATGGGAGTGGGTTATTTGGTGGGATTGGTTGAAAAGGGGGTTTTGAAAAAACTGAGGAGTTGGTTTGAAAATTATTGGATGGAGATGGTTCAGAGTCTGCAAATTCATCAGGGGTTTCAATATTAGGGTTATTGAGTTGTGAAATGGAGTATAAAACTGAGATATGTGAATTAGTGTCTGAATTCATGCCTGATGTTATATTACTGGTTGGAAATCGGGTGGCGGGAAAGCAAAAAGTGGAATTATTGTAATTGGAGTGTTGAGGTTGGGTGGATGGGAATTTGAGCGGTGTAGGGATCCAAGTTGTCGGCTCATCGTGGGCTAAAAAAATTATTATTTTGAGACTGAAAAGCGGTGGTATGGGGTTGTTCTATAAATTGTTCATATGTATTTTCATCTAGTGAATGATGTGTCATTATATGTTGAATGGGACTTTGTGATATGGTTGGTCTAAAATTTGGATTATGTGTTATTGCTGAATTTCGAAAATTTCGTGGGACTAGGGATAATGGATGATTATGTGGTAGGGATGGTAACTGTGGTGCCGTAGGCGTTACTTCTACATTGTTATGTGCTTCGTCGTATGTGTTCTGTCTTGTTGCTATTTTCGTGTTTTATTCTTTTATTTGTGCGTCTAAAAGAATTTTGTTTATTGATGATGAAAAATTTCCAAAAAATCCTGCAAATAGTATGCGTGCTACACTTGCTTGTCTATTTACTTGTGTGTGTATAGCGCATGTATTATAGATTCCTTTTAAAAGTGAAAAAGGAAATCCTATAAAGTTAAACATTGCGTATAAAATAGTTAATTTTTCTAAGATGTAATAGGGCCATCCTAGAAAATCAAGAATTTCATTTTTTAGTGTAACAAAGTTAAAAATATTTATAGGTGAGATATCTTGTGGTCGGTATTTTTCACCGTTTAGATATATATAGTCTTTAATGTCTTTAAAATATCCGCTATAATCTTGTGTATAGATATCTGCAAATCCTGCGGTTTCGGCAAGTTTGCGTAAGTTTTGGTCAATTGATTGTCTTTGTATAGTGTCCATTTGTGTTAATAATTCTTGGAATTGTTTTGTTCTAATGTGATGTTGGATATCGGATTTTGAATATATTCCAATTGATTGTAGGTCAATATTTGGGTTTTGAGCAATAGCTCTAATGCTTTCAGGTGAAAATTTTTTGAGTGATTGCATTAATGTGGGGTATGGGGTAAAAAGGTAATATTTATCTTCATCAGGTTTCAGTTGTACTACATTGTGGCTATTTTCTGATCCACATGGGACTGCGGTATCCCAGAAATAAGTTCGTCTTGAAAGTGTGTCAACGAAATGTACTTTATTCTTATAAAAGATAGGGATTCTTTTATAGCATCGTTTATCTTCAAAAACATATAGTGGTGATACTTTTTTGGTACAGGTATAAAACCATAAAATGTTTCCTTCGTAGTCTAAAAAATTTGAGCTATTTCCTGATAGTAAATATCCTGCGTAGGGTATTTTTAATACTGCTAGTGCAAGTGATTGTAGGATTTGTGTCCTTTCTAATTCGCATAGTTGGTGAAGTGTTTCTAATTCAGAGAGTGACATTTCTTGAAAACTTCGGCTAATTGTGTAGTCTAATTTCATATCTAAGTGAATATCATAGTGGATATTACCGAAATATGTACTATTCATTAGTGATAGTTCTTGTAAACGTGTGCTTCTAGTGTCATGGGGCTTTAGATGTCCACCATGTTGACCTTTACTTTTTTGAAAATTAACTGGTATATATGATGTTCCTTCGTTTATAGGATGACTTGTGGCGTATGGGTCGATTTTTATTTTTCCAGTGGTCATGTCGAATCCTTTTTCGTATTCAACTAATATTTCGGAGTATTGTGTTTTGTGAAGTGGGTTTCTGTATTTACATGCAAGTTCTGTTTCTTGATATATTTGAAAACGTGTCAATTTATTTTCTATATTGTGTATGTTTCTAAAATTAGAACTTTGTTTTCGTGATGGATTTACTTGTTCATATTAAAATTGATTGTATAAAATATTTTTCGTGAAATTTTATCATTCGAGCGTGTCTTTTTGCTACTTGAAATGTTGTACATGTGTCTTCGGGGAACCAAACAATTGTTGCTTGTGTTCGTGTTGTAGGGTCACAATAGCCGTGATCGTTTTTACAAGGTAATCTAATTCCTTGATAGATCATTTTGTTGTCAGATAAATCGCGTGTGAGTTGTATTTTTTTCGAGTTGTATTTTCCAATCGAAAAATATTATTTCTTGATATCCTTTATTTTTTGTATCTGCTTTGCAGTTTGATGGGTTATTTATACCAATGTGCGGTATCCAGTGTTTATCGTGTATGTCATAAGTTAATCTTCCGTGTGCGCCGTTGTATGGGTATTTTTCATCTAGTTTTATATGTCCTTGATGTCTTTCAAGTTCTGCTTGATGTACAGAATCTGAAAAAACTTGGAAATATACTAACTTTCTATCTGTGATTTTATTTCTTGTGATATTTAGTCTGAGTAACTCGTTTTTACAATCATCGGGATTGAGATGTAAAAGTCGTTCGATATTACTCTGGTAGAATGATTCGTGGTCAAGTCGGTTTTTATTTCCATTTGAGACTTGTGAACAATGTACTTTCTTTTCAGAAAATGTTGCTGTGAATTTATATCCTATAACTGTTGTTGCTCGGGCTTTTGAATAAAGTGTCGCTATTACATTTGTAGTTTCTATAGCTTGTGGTTCTGTTTCGCATTGTGATACATGATTTATTGCATATTTGTGTAGTGTTTTTTGTTCATTTTCTTCACAATCGTAATGTGTTACTAATAAATCTTGGGGTCCTGCGCGGGGGGAAGGATTTATGTTTTGATTTGAGAATACTAGAAAAAGGAGTTGGAGAAAAATTAATAAGTTTAGAATATACATGTGTATGATAATCCTGAATATGGGTTATAAAATGTGATGTAACCAATTGTCTTTTTGGTGTATCTGTCGTATTTATATATTACTTCAGTTGTTATAAATGGTGGTGGTAGTGATTGAGCTGTTATATTTGGTGGGTTTAATGGATAGGGATGTTGAGTAATGTTGTTTAGTTTAACCGTGATTTCAAATTTTAATTGTAGACTATTTTGTTGGAGTATTTGGATGTTATCATCACGAATGTCTTCGTGGATGTCTTGTCTATATTGTAGTCTATTGAGTGCCCAGTTGTGGAGTCGGTTACTTTCTGGGTGTTGTCCAAATTATGGTGGGGGTGCTGTGAATGTATTCCAGTCTAATCTTAGAGGAATATTTGTTGATGATTGTTCTTGATATCTAGCGTCGAGGTTATTTGGGAAATTTAAGTTAAAAGGCGTTGGTGAAATCTGGCTTATTGATGGTGTTGATGGTAGTGATAATGATTCTGGTAGTGATGAGGATGTTGTTGTATCCGTAGAAATATCTATTGGATCATTGATTAAATTTGGTTCACCTTGTGTGAATGATTGTGTTGTCCAATATGGTAGTCGTGATGTTTGGTTTGTGGGGTTAAAGGGATTTTCACGTATTTGTTCAGATGTTGGTGTTGAACCTAAGTAATCTGAGGGTAGGCTTGAGGTGCTACGTTGTGAAAGAAGCGTAGGGGTTTCTGGTAATATACCAATGGGGTTTTCTGGAGTACTTTGTGATGGGGATTGGGGTATATCAAAATGAACTCGGGGGGTTTGAAAATTTCTGTTTCGTCGAGGATGTATAATTTGTCTATTTATTTCGACTGTATTTTGATTTTGACTAAGATTTCGTATTCTACTTAATTCTTGTGGTAGTGTTGGGTATAAGTTATATGTTGGTTCACTTAGAGGTGCTTGTCGTTGAACTGGTTCTAGTGGTTCAGATAAGCGAGCGTGTCGTTCTTCAAAGGTATATGGGTTATCTTGAAAAGAAATTCGTGTAGATGTTTGGGGGTTTTGGGTAGTTGAAGGTGGTGTTGGGTTATCTTGTCGTGTCTGTCAGCATGTTATTTTGAAAAATGAAAGTTCAAAATATTTCAGAGGTGCAAAGATTATTAAATATAAAATTAAAGCTGTTTTTGAAATTCAACTTTCTTTAATATTTTAGATTGTGGGATGAATGTTTTGTAGTTTTTGCGTGGTTGATTTCTAAGTCGTGATGACTCTCTAGGTTCTGATTTGTCGATTTGTTCTTGGGGTATAATTTTTTCTGTCATTTTTCTATTTTTTCTTTCTTTTTGAGGAATATTTTTGTATTGTTTTTCGTTGTAGTTGATTTTTTATTTTGGTTTTCGAGGTGAATGTCATGTTGTTCCTTTGTTTCATTTTCCGTATGTGGGTTATTTTGAATAACTTTTAAACCTGTGAAAGAATATAATTGAGTTAGTTCGCGTAGTGCGTATTCTTTTGGGTAATAAGGTAATAGATTGTTTCGATGCTGAATAATTTCTTTTTGGTCTGAGTCGGTGATTTTATATGTCACGTCAGTGGGTTTGGCAATTATTTGGTATGGTCCTTTACGAAGGGGTTGTACTTTTTTAGAAATTCCTTTTTGAGTGTTAAAATTGGGTATTAAAACAAATGTTCCAATTTTTAAATCGGAGGCTGGTGTAAAGCGTGAATTTTTTTGTTCATTAATGTTTTGCCTTTGTAACAACTTTTTTGTTACTTTTTGGTAAATTTCATTGTGTTTTTTATCTCTGTTTAAAATCCATTCGTTGTGTGTACCGGAGGCTAATTTAAGAGTTTGTGGGTGATGAAAATGATCTTCATCATGTGTGTGTAAAGGTAGGTTATAACAAATTGAGTCTTTATTCGGTTGACAATGACTTTGTGCATTTTTATGAGAGTTTGCTGTAAACATAATTGCTTTGCGTGGCTTTTGATTAAAAACCATTTCATATGGTGACATTCCTAGAGTTGTCGTGATTTGTGAATTATATGCTAAGGGAAATAGTTTTACATCTGCTGACCATTCGGTGTATCTTGTATCATTTCCATTGATGATACATCTAAGATATTCTTGTAGTGAACGGTTCATACCTTCGACTAAGCCGTTTGTCCAAGGTGCGTGAGATGTACGTGGTTTGTGTTTGATGTTATATAAATGACATAGTGTGATGATTTCACTATTTATGAATTCTGTACCGTTGTCTGTAACTAAAATTTCTGGTAGTCCGAATTTGGCTATCCAGTGTTCATAAAGTGTTGTGTAAGCGTAATAAGCAATACAATGTGGTACTGGGTTAAGTGCTACATAATGTGTAAATGCGTCAACAATTACCATAATGTAGGAGTTTCCTTCGGATGATGGTGAAATTGGTCCTTTTGTATCAAATGAAATACGGTGGTTAAAGTACAAACTTTGTCCTTTAAAATCTTGTTTTTGTGCTATTTGTTTTTGATTTGGATAAGGTTTATTTAGCTGACATACTATACAATCATTGCATAGTACTTTTATCCAAATTGGTGCATTTGGGAAATAAAAGTTCTGTATGAAATTTGAATATGTTTTCTCTGATCCAGAGTGTCCTTTAATGTTTTGTGTATGTGAAATATTAAAAGCTAGGGAGATTACTTAAAGGGAGACAGGGAACTGTAGATTCATTTAATTGGTATTCTAGAAGGTCTGTGTTTTCATTAATTGTTGTATTATTAAATTTTCGAAAATATCGGAGGAGTGTTTTATTTCCTAAGATTGTTGTATCTGCCTTTACGGGTTTAGTTTTATATGTGTGCCATGATTTTAGTTGTCTAATTACTGGGTCAAGATTTTGATGTTGTTTCAAGGTATTAATTGTAATTTTATCTGTTGGGGGGAGAAAAATGTTTTCAATTTCTAATTTAGGAATTGTATCAAGTGGGTCATGGAGGTCAAAAACTTGATTTATTGTGTATTTTGAATCGTTTGTTTGTGGTCCTGATAAATTTATTTTATCAGTTAGATTTTCTTTTTCAATTAACGGAAAAAGGTCTTTTTTATGCGAGTGTTGTTTTACTCTTTTTGTTGGGTGTTATTTTTTATCCATTGTGAATATGGAATTGGTTTGAAAGTTGATGTTCCAAGAAGATCAACTTCGTAGTGGTTATTTTGGCAATCTAAATAAAGTGGGAAGTGTTGTAGATTATTTATCTGTGATTGTTCAACGTCAGTTTTTACTGCATATTTGCATTCTAGTCGGGGTGATGTTTCGTTTTCTGCAAGGTAAAATTTTATATTTTTGGGTATTTCAACTATAGTTTTACGTGTAAGTAATTCAGGTGGTGTATTTCGACTTAATAAGTCTGGTAATGCAAGATTCTTTCCTGCTGTCCAAACTATATGTAAGTTTGGGAATTTCATTAGAATTAATTGAAATCTATAAACTCGTTGATTTGGATTGGATTTTTGGGTAAAGAGAAAAATGATTCGTTTGTGATCTGTGAATAGAACTGTTGGATGTTTTGATCCAAGTATCAGAAATTCATATTCTGTTAGTGTATAGATTATGGCTGTACATTCTCTCATTAGAGTTGAGAGTCGTAGCTCTGCTTGAGTGAATAAACGAGAATTTGCTGATATAAGATTCATTTTGTTTGTACCATTGTGTGATTGTAATAATGCTGCGCCGATGCCAAAATTCGAAGCATCGCACATTGCATAGAATGGTTGATTTGGATCTGGAATTGTATTCGAAATTTGTTCAGTTAAGAGTTTTTTAATTTCTTCAAATCGTGCTTGATGTTCTGTGTTCCATTCAAAATTATTTTGTTGTTTAAGTATATTATAGAATGGTCTTAAGTATAATTGCATTTTATAGACGTATTTGCTTAAAAAATTTAACATTCCAAGGAATTCTTGGATTTTCTTTTTGTTTGTTGGTGGTTGAAGCTTCTGAATAGCATCAATGCGTGATTTTAATGAAGTGATTGTTTTTCTTTCTAAATTGTGTCCTAAGAATTTAACTCGTGTTAAAAAGAAGTGTGATTTATCGGGGGCGGCCTTCAAATTTTCGTTCTGAAGTATTTTGTGATAGTGTTCTAAAACATTGAACATTTCTTCTTTTGTCTGTGATTGCATAAAAACATCGTCTAAATAGGTGATTGCGTTCTTCTTGAGTATTAGTGGTCTAAAAATTTTGCTCATAAAAGCTGAAAATGCTGCTGGTCCTATGGATATTCCATAGAATAGGCGGTTGAATTCATATTATTGATTTCCAATAACAAATTGTGTTAAGCGTCACGATTGTTCATTTAGTGGCATTTGATTGTATGCACTATTCATATCTGCGGTTGTAAAGTATTTTCCGTTTATTTTTGTTAAAATAACTTGTATTGGTTCAATAGGCCAATTGCATTTTGATTCGTCTATTAGTGAATTAAGATATATAGCGTCTAGAACTACTTTTAATGATTCTCCTTTTGCTAGGATGATAACAGGGTCAATAAATGTGTTACCTTTTGGTTGTTCTTCTTTGTTTACCGGTGAGATAATTTTGTATTGTTCTAAAATATCGAGTAATCTGTTCACTTTATCGTGTAAATGAATTGGTACTTTACTTGCTCTTTGTTTTTTGAAAACTGCGTCAGGTTTTAATGGGAGATGTAGTGATGAACTGATTTTGCCAACATCAAATTTGGATGATGCATAGACTGATGAATATTTTATTAGCTGTTTGGCTAACTTATCAAATTCGTCTTGTGTTATTTGTGAATGTTGGAAGTTAAACATTGTTAAAAGTTTCTGTTGATCCTCTGTATAGTTATTTATGTTGAATGTAAGTTTGAAATATGGGGTTTTTGTGAAATAATCTGTATTTCTTTTTTCATTACTTATTATATTATTTATGGATAATTCTTCATTAAGAATTGTGGATTGACAAATATCTAATAATTATAGTATATTATTTACGCGGTATGCTTTTTCATGTATTGGTAATATCGTAGCGTTGGTTTCGCAATATCCTAAAAGTCCTAAAGGTAATGTTACTTGATACGGTGTATTGTTGTATACTTGTAACGAAATAATATCTGAATTCGAGTTTTTCAAATATTTTATGGATGAAATTGTGATTTTGAAAAACTTATGGATAGGTTTGAATTCAAAGTCTGACATATAGAGTTGTTGTTTATTTTGATTTTAATCATATTGGTGAACTTGTTTTATTGAAAAATTATATATGTTTCCTGAAAGTGGTTTCAGGCGTTTTCTTTGTTGGTTATATATTTGATAAAATTTTGAAAAGAATGGTGGTTGTTTATTTAATCTTTGAAAAACTGTTAGGGATGTGCCTTTTGTTTTTGTGTATTTATCTTTGATTAGTATTTTACTATTCAAGATGTTGATTGTTGGTATATATTTAGAGATAAATGGTATTCCAATGATATTGTGTTTAATATCAGTGATATGAAATATTTGTTTAAGTGGTTTATTTAAAATTTTATTTTGTTCTATTGTTCTTGTGGGGAGAAGAAATAATTGAACTTTTCCATAGTTTACCAATGTTGATCCTTGTGCTGTTGCTAATTTACTGGAGGTTGCAAGAGGTGTTAGTTTTGGGTGTAATGTTTTTGTCTCATTCCATGTGGGAATGTTTATTATGTTTGATTCTGCTCCTGAATCAATTAAAAAATCAATTTCAAGATCTGGTGGTTGAAATTCTTTGTTTCTTGGACTTTCTAAAAGAAATGGTATTGTCCAAATTTTTTCTTTGGGTTGTTTTTTTTGTATAATTTGATAGATGTGATTTGTATTCAAGCATTTTGTTTTGTCATTTTCATTGGATTGATTTACAGTGTTGATTTCGTTAGTTTCTTGTGCCGTTTGTGTGGAATGGATGGGTTCAATATAATAATTGTGAAGGAGTTCTAATTGATTTTCATATATATGTGATGAAAAAGGTTGTTCATATATAATAGGTTCGTAGTCATTTTCGACTGCTATCATATTGATGGAGATAGTGTTTTCTGTATCACTTTCTGAATCTGATGATCCACAGTTTATTTGATTTAGTTGTAGTTCGTCATTTACTGTGTCATCAATACCTGGGGGTCTGATGTTGTTTCTGGATTTGATTGTACTTGATTAATATGTCTTTGATGTTTAGGTGTACTACTTCTGTGGCGATTGTTAGAATTATTATAATGGTTATTATTTCTGTGTGGTGATTGGGAATAATTTCTATAACGATTATTATAACTTGAATGTCGATTTTGTGAATTGTTTCGTGATCTGTTTTGATAATTATCGATTGATCTGTTATAGTTTGATCTGTTATATGAGTTATTCCTTGATCGATTGTTTGGGTAATTCTGATTACGGTTGTTTGAATAACTTCTATTTCGATTATTTGAGTAGTTTCTATTTCTATTATATGATGAGTTTCGTGATTGATTGTTTGGATAGTATTTATTCCTTATGTTTGATTGGGAATTAGATCTAGAAACAAATTGTGTTGTATTTGAGTTTGATCTGGAGTAGTTATTTTGACTATTTGGTCGATTATAATGATTTTGTGAAGAATTCTGTGTATTTCTTCGTTCTGGTGATCTTCCTCTATAACTTGAGTTATATGGTGATTGAGTTCTCGTGTAATTGGTATTGTTCGGAAGTGGTTTTCCTGAACTGTTGTTGCTGTATACATTTTTTTTGGTAGATTTTGATCTTTCTTCATGTATTGATAGAATGATTTATTTGGTTCTTTATATTTTTGAGGTTTGTTTTGATTGTCCTGTTGTTTTTGTCTACATTCAGGAATACTATGTCCGTATCGTCGGCAATAATTACACCATTTTTTGAAAGATGGTTTGCCTTTAAAGTTTGGGTGTTTTTCATAAATATTGAGTATTTCAGTGATTTTTTCAACGAGGTCTGTATCTGATTCCTGTATATTGTTGATATTTGTGGTATTTGTTTCAATTCGATTAACATATTGTAATTTCAGATTTTCTGTTTCTTCAAGTTTCATTGTGATTTCCGCTTGCTCTAGTTTGTCTACTAGTTTTCGAAAATCTAAATCGGGCTCTCGAATTGAGGAGGTATGGGATGCTCTCTTTTTTATTGCTATTTTCCTTAATTGAGGTGTAAAGGTCATCATTAAGATTTCTGTCATTTTTGTGTTTTTATAGTCGTGTGTATTTAATGAATATGCTTTTCGAACTAGTGTTTCGATACGTACTGCTAGTTGTTTGATGGTTTCATTTGGTAATCTGCGAATTTCATTACATAAAACTCTTTGTTGTTGTTTATTTCTCTCGGAGTCAAACATTTTTGAAAATTCTTGTGTAAATCTTTTCCAATTTGATTTTATTTCTATAGGCAATACTGAAAACTATTTTTGGGCTGCGCCGTCTAAGGTTGTCTGTATCAACGCTGTGCGTCGATGTATCCAATTTTGATGTAGTGGCGTATTAATTGGTTCAGGTCCTATATTTAAAATTAAATTTGCTGTTACTGCATTTAAATAATCTTCTACAGAATATTCAGGGTCTGTTCCTGTGAATAACATTAATGGTTTGTTTGATGTTATTGATGATCCACCCATAAGGTATGGATTCATTGTAATTTGTAATGATTCTGCGGCATTTGGCATTTGTGAAAAATTTGAAAGTTGATTTTTTGTTTTTTCGTGTTGTTGAAGGTAATATGGGAGTGGTATTTCATTTTGCATTTGTGTTGGTTGATACGAGTGTGTAATCATTGGATTTTGTGGCTGAATTGGTTGAAAAGATTGTGTATTAATTGGGTTTTGCATTTGTATTGGTTGTTGATTTTGTGTATCTATTGGATGTGGAGAAAAAATTCTATGATATGTATGTGGTTTCTGCACTCTTTGTCCACGATATTCTTGAGTATATGGTGCAAATATATCTGGTTGTAAATAATCATCATCAGAGGATAGATAATCCGTTTGATGAGGTGCTTGTTTTTTATTTTTATTCTGTTGAAAGAATGGGTAATTTTCACTACGATCCTGTGGAGGATGTAAATTAGTTTGAAAATTTACTGAGTTGGTTGTTGCCATTGGGTTATCCCAATATTGAGATCTTATTTGATTATTATTTTTTTTTCGTGGGGGATAGTTTGTTTTTAATGAGTGTGCGTAATTATAATTGTGTTCCGCAAAAGTGTTTCTTGTGAACGTTCTGCGTGTTTTTGACGGTTTTGTCATGGGTCTATATGTTTGATGATCCATTTGTGAATATTTTGGAGCAACCGAAGGTTTAACGGTTGATTGTAAGGTTACCTGTGCTAGTGAAGTGTTTGTATTTTTTGGTGTTGTTAAATTTGGACGTATTGGTGAAATACTTTGTTGTGTAGTTGTTGTTGTTTGGACGATTTCTTCATTTATGAAGTGTGATGGTGTTTGAATATCTTGTTGAGTGAGATTCCTGGTTCCATTAAGGTTTTCATTGTGTATGACGGTCGAATTTAAACTGTTATTTCGTGTATCAGGTAAAAATGTATTGTAGTTTAATGGTGTTGCATCAATGGTTAATGGTACTACTCTTACATAATCTCTTGCATAAGATATTGTACTTATTGCTTGACTTGAGATTGATTGTGGGATATTTATGAATGCATAATGAGACCATTCGGGGTCCCAAATGTAGTCTGACTGTTCTGTGATGGCGGTATCATCGTTTGAATTTTGAGGTCTGAAATTTTTTCTTGCTTGCGAAATTAAATCTATATTATGTGTGAAATAATCTATTATAAACCATGCCAAAATTTTTTGTAAGTCATGTTTTGTATGTTGTGAAACTTCATCTTTAGTGAAATTTTCTTTAATTATATGTAGGAAAGTTGAAAATAGTGTGATTTCATGTCGTACCCTTATATGTTTGGATGTCTCTGTCGGTGAGACATTTGAGATTGGGGTTTCGTTTTCTAATATTGAAATATAACTATATATTATTGCAAAAACTTCATTAGTAAATATGGGGTTTGCTCTTTGTGAGTTATGATATTGTATGCTTTTTACATATTCTAAGAAGACTTTTGAAAATTCTAAGTCAAGATCGTCTGTTTGAATTACATATCTGCGGTGATTCGGGTTTGGTGTACTGAATTCTATGGTGTAGATTCCGTATTTTTGTGTTAAATTACATATATCTTTCAGATAGTGATCAATAATTTGTCTTTTGATTTTTACATCTGGGAACTCTGCTTTACATGGGCTGATTCCGGGTTCAAACAAATTTAGGAGAAAATTCTTGCAAAGATCATATTGTCCTCTATTATCGGGTGCATCTACGAGGAAGGGGTAGATATCGTCATCATCTGGACTATATTCATTTGGAGTGTGTGTTTGGCTCATTTTTTCGTTTAATGACTGTTAATAGGTAATTATCGATGTGTCTAATTGGTTGATTCCAATTATACAAGTGTACTGGTTTGTGTTTATATTGCTTTTTTATTCTTCTTTTTCCTCTTTTTGATGAATTTGAAGTTGTTTCTGAGTCGGAAAAATATAGTTGATCGTGAAGGGGGCAATTTTTATCAATAGATTTTTTTAATTTATAAAGTTGGTCTAAATTGCTGGCTTCTGATTCTGAAAATGCGTTTCTATTTTTTGAAAATCTTTTTCATGTGATTTGTCTTTGTTTGGTTATTACTTTCCTTTTTAGTGTTTGTCTGTTTGTGTATGAGGTGTGATTACAAGGTCGTATTTTTTGTTATCTATTTCACAGTTGTGTAAAACGATTGTTTGTTTGTTTCCTAGATTTTTAAATGACATAAGGTTTAGAATGACGGATGCAAAAAGTTGTTAGATGATTTCTATTTTCTTAAACTGTTAGTCCTTACGATTTTTTGGTTAGCTTAACCTGGGTCTATTTGTTCAGGGTTGGAGAGAAAAGTATATCGATTCCGAAGAATGATTTTTTACTTTCTCGTGGCTAGTATAAGCTAAGGTGTTAACTTACTTAATCTTACTTAGGGGTAGTGATTGTGTTCAAGGGTTGGAGAATAGTAAATCGATCCACAAGGTTCAGGTATAATTAGAACGCGAGTAGTTCGTTAGATACTATTTTAAACCTACTAAGTCTAAGATTTATCCTGGGTCTGATAAGAGGAGGGTTCAAGTGAAGGATGAATAACCGAAGTTCTTCACTGTTTATCCTAATTTGAATGATTAGTTTTGTTCAAAAATTTCTATTAGTCTTGGGTTTTTTGAAAGGGTTGGATAGTGAATCGACGTTTGAGGTCGTTAGACACTTGCTAAATGGGTGGGGGAGAACAAAATTGTTCTTTTTGATCCAAGGATAGGCCTTGATGATCAGGTTTTAAATTTAATAAAATAGAAAAATTTAATGTAGATCCAAGGATAAGCCTTGATGATCTGATTTTAAAATTATATTTTAAGTTTAAAATGGTTTAAATTGTTCAAAATGTTAGTTTTTGATATTTAGTGAGCTTATGATTGCTGTTATGTTTAGGTGATGAAGCTGGGACAATTGATAATTTTATGATTACTAACAATTTATTGTCATGCTACTAATTTTTGTTTTGATTTTCAATAAATATTTTCAAAACATATTTTATATAATACTGCAGAATTTAGGAAAACGATCTGAGATCTTTTTATCAATCGTTATTGTATATTAATAGTTTTGTTTAGCGCCTGAAATGATCATGAAGATTGACTTCAAGATTTTATGTTTGCAAATGAAAATCTAAATTCATTGCTAATAAAATTCTAAATATAAAAGTTTGTGTTGGCTTTTGCCGTACTACCATATAACTATTTGGTAAGTTTCTACTTTGTCGTATGTCGTCTCTGGCTCGAGGTCTTCTTCCAATTCCGGGTAGTTCTATTATCGTTCGGAATATTGGCTCTGATCTATTGAGTCGTAGAGACATTTCGATTAAATTATCGTCGTATAACATTTTGAAAATGTTTTGTCTAAATTCTAATCTATTTTTGGTTAATTCTAAGCTATTAAGGTCTTGTTCGAGACTTATGGTCGCACCAGATGAGTTAGAACCGATGTGGTTAACTCATAGAGTAATTTCGGATAGGGTACACCGTCTGCTCGTCACGCTATCTTATTTTCGGCCGGATAGATTCGTGCAACTTCTTAGTCTAATACCGATCCTAATCTTACTCTTATACTATCTAGTCTCAGGTTGTTTAACTAGTCTCTGCTAGGCTCAATAGATCTAGGGTATACTGGTTTATTGCGGCTGCTGAAGTTCTCTTGGAGAGGCAACTAATTTCTAAGTTAAATTCAAATCTCTCTGGTGCTGAAATTACAAGTAATTTCAGCACTTACAAATAAGTGGGTTGTTAGTTAGATGGATCATGATTGGTTAATATTAAATACTTTACAGTGGTAAAATATCTAATTTATCCAATCATAAAATGTAGTTTAGATCAGGTTCCACAACGGTCCAAAACTGTCTGCACATGGGAAATAGTTCCCCCAAAAGTTTGGTTTTGTTTGTTGTTTTTTTTTATTTTATTGACCTTTGATCTACGAAAAGCAGTAAATACCATTTTTATTAATGACTCAAGTCATGTCGCCGCTTCAAAAACTCAACCATTGGTTGAGTTTGGTGAAATTTTACTTTTTTCTACCAAAAAAACGGAATCAACTAACCTGCAGCTTTCGAGACGGGGCTTCGCTGATTGTTATTGTTGTTGTTGTTGTTTCCATTGGTGGGGGTGGGGGTTCTGATGAAGGGACTTTCGGGGGGATCCGGGATGTCGGGTTCACTTGGAGGAGCAGAAGGGGACCGGCTGAAACGAAACAAAAGCGTGTTTTTTTGAAAATTTACAAACTTCAGAATGATGTAGGGTTTGAAAATTACAATTCTTTTAAAAAATTTGGAGAAAGCAATCGTTTGTTTTTTGCTTCATATACGCAATTTTCCAAAACTCTCTGCCGTTTTTTGTCTCCTGAATATTGATTTTTGCATCCAGTAGTCAAAAATTAACTATAGAGTCAATTAAGTGCTAGTTGAATTTTTTTTTGGTAAAATTGTGTTATATATTGTTTTTTTAAATCAAAATATGGTGAGGGAAGACCTGAGACAAACATAAACGTGCGTTTCAGGGCCTGAAACGCACGTTTATGCTTGTCACCAATTTCAACGCCCACCTATTGAGTATATCAGCGGCCCTTCTCATTCCCAACTCCCTGTATCTCTCCACCTGTACAGGCGTCCACTCCCTCTCCCCCTGCTGGTGTCGATTAGTCTCTGACCACGTGACCGCACTCTTGTTCCGCCTCTTACTGTTCTGATTGTCGCTGTCATTGTGTTTGTGTCGTCTAGTCGGAGTCTCAATTCCTTCTCTGTCTGATTTGAAATCTGTTCTGCTGTCTGCTCTTTCGGCTTTAAAACCAGATGAACACTTTTTCTTATATATTTTTTTGGAATTTGAAAAAAGTGAAACAAAGCTGTCGAAAAGTTGAAAATAATTGGTGTGTGAGGTAGAGGGAGATACTGATAATATTGAAGGCATATTTGAAAATTATATAACGAATACACACACACACACACACATATCATAAATGCACTCACTGTGTTCCTCGACCGTGTGAAAATTTCCTCCCTCCACCTCCTCCCTCATCCCCCTCCTCTGTGACTCATTCGATCTGCCATCGGGTGGGGCTGAGTTGAGTTTACTCTTGAACAGTCTCCTCCTCATCGCAATCGTCTCTTTTCTCCTCCTCGCCATGACGTCATTAGTTGGGCTCTTAGTGCTGGAACTCAGTCTGGATTTGTTCGCATCTGAGGTGGAGTTCTCCTATAAGAGCCAAAAAATAAGCTACGTTGAAGCTTTTTTTATATTTGAACCGATATGATAACCAACTTGCTTTTGTTAGTTTTTTCGCAACATTTTTGAGAACATGGCGTTGAACTTAAATTTTTTCTAGACACCGCGCCTGTTCGTATACCAGGGCAAAGCCCTGAATTTTCAAATTGGCAAAAATCAAAATCCCTCAACTAGATTAAAAGAGAACGCAGGCAAAATACCTTTTTCTTTCAACCGCCGAAGATTTACTTGAAACTACACTCGAACTTGTTAGGACTCGTTATTCACAAGGGAAAGGACCGACACACGAGCTCTTCAGCACTTTACGGACAACTGCAGTTGTGCCCCTGATGAAAATTTACATCCAATTTTTTGGTAGTTTTTCTGGACTGGGTTAAGATGTTTAACCCACAAACAAACAAACATGAGTCCTCGTGGGCCTCAAATATTCGACCTTTTTGATTAAATGGCGGAGAGGTAATCACTTCATCACTTCAGTTGAAAAGATTTTGCAGAAGAAAGTATGATTGATAAACTTTAAAAGTTGAACTGCAAATATCAAAACTACCAGTTCAGTTTTCAGTTGACACAAGGAATTAATATGACAAACTTGCTAGCCTCGTATCACGCATATCAGTTTTGAAGGCGGTCTAATTTGTAAAACATGAACAAGTAATTTACGCTTTCGACATCGGGTTTGAAAAATCAAAAAACAAATATATTAGTCCAGAACTTGACTAAAAGATTTATAGGTAAAAAACATTTTTAAATTGATTTCAGGAAGTCGATATCTTCAATTTTATAAAAAAATTTTAACAAAAAAAACGCTAAATGAAACATCCAAAATTCGTTTTCATTTTAGCAAAACCATGTTTTTTATGCTCGAAGTCTTAAAAAAGTAATTTTCCATCTAACGAGCTTTACTCCATTGCAATACTCGATCACATTACATTACACTACGAATTGTCAAAAATTTCAAGGCAGTGTTTCTCGACTGTGGGACAACTTTCAATTTGTGTTTGCAAATATTTCAAATCACGAATAAAAAATTTGATATATCACTTGATTTAATCCAATGATTAATTATAGTACCTGATTCTGCGAGGAAAAAATGAAAAAACTTCAGAAAACGCCCGACTACAAAATTCTTCCCCAATTTCAATGATTGGAATTGTTATGCATGAATTTATGAAGACTAAAATGAAACAAGTCTGTGATTCTAAACTCGAATCGATAATGATTTCCTCTCCGACTTCTGTCTTAAAAAGTTTTTTTTTCGACCGTGAAAAAGTTTCAAAAAGAACGGTCGTACGTAAAATTACGCTAAGAAATTTCAAACCGCAGCCAAAGTTCATTCTATGTTAAGTTTCGCGAAAACTGCTTTGACTTTTGTACCAATAAAAAGTTTTACACAGCTTTTCTAGTTGGCAGAAATATCGTTTTTTAGTATGAAAATTGTTTTACGCATTTGTTAGCTAGATTGATAAACATTTGTTGAAAATCCTTTTTGAAGTTATCGAACCTCGAGTTGGATTTGGTAGAAGTAATTGAGTTTAGGAAGAGTGTAATATGTCCCCACGGATAATTTAAAAAGAAAAACTATCTTTCTCCCTCTTTAAAAAATATTTGTCAAAAATAATTATCAAAAAAATCAAATGGTAAGACCCGAGTGACTCTTTCTTAGTCATACAACTGATATTCTTAAAAAAGTCTTGACGGCTTTCCAAAATGTTTTTATTTTTAGCTGCTGTTTTGTTTCCATTGAACGGCATAGATATCAGTCGGCTTCGTGAATTTCGAAGTCAGATACAAGAAATCAGTTATCATATTTTTTTCTATGTTTTATTGAGAAGTACTTCAGTGCTTCCAGAAAACATTTTAAATTTTCAATGAAATTCAAACGATAACGTTGCAGATGAAAAGTTTCGAAAAATTAACAGATTGAAAACATAGAAACCAATCTGAAAATCAGAAACCAATAAGCAGTTATCATATGCTCTGTTGAGTAATATGCTTTGTTGTTCAGCCATTTAACAAACTTTTTCTAGTTTTAATGAAATCTAAGCGATAGCGATGCTAATGAAAACTGTCGCAAAAATTACCAGACTACTTAACATTAAAATATTTCACAGATGGTTTCGTGCACGATGTTTCTGTGTAAACATTTTATGCACGGTACGTAAAATACAAAAAAAACTTTCAAACTTTTTTACATGAAATGTTTAATCGCGGTTCAAGTTTACTAGTAATTGTATTAAAGCGCTATTTTTTTTAAGTACAAATTTTAGATATCAAAATTTTTCCTTATTTGCCTCTTTTTAGATAAATTAGGTATTTTATTTAATTCCAGCATATGAAATTAGCAATTCGTGGCCAAAAATAGACGCAAAATGATTGACCATTCTCATTTTGTTGTACCGATCATTTTCATGGAATAAAACTATGACCTTGGATTGGATATTTTCTTACATCCCGCACAGTTTCGCTCCTTTCATTTATTTTCCGACAGATTAACAGATACAATATAAGTACGTGACGTTTGATTGATCTACAAAAAAACCACTACAAAATGATGCCAATTCAATAATTTAGCAATTCAATTTTAATTAGCCTTTTGAATCCAAAAATAAATACTTCAAAGAGACGTCGGTAATGTTAAAGAAAAAAACAAGACACTTAATTTTGAAAAATGAAGCCAAACAATTTTGAGTCACCGAATGCGGGTGGGCTTTGAATCAATTTAATTTTTTATGCTCGCGTTTCGCTAATTTGATTCAAAGAAGAAATGAACAAACTCTAAATGAAACTCTAAAACCTCTCAAATAAAAAGTGTTATGGGTTGAAATGACAAAAATAAAGGAAAATTTGCTGTTATACAATATCTGTTAGATGTAATTCATTGATTTTTAATCAACTCAGCCCTAAAAAGAACAAAACTGCTCGTATCAGGGCGAAGCCCTGAATATTCCGACTGCCTTTTAAGGTCTATGGAGCATTAATAACATGAAAAATTTCAATGTAATAGAAAAAATTTTAAAAAAAATTTGAAAAAATTTGAGATTTTATGTAAAAACATCCCCCCACACGTCATATTAAAAACAAAGTGATAGATTTTGCGCCTATTAACAAATCAATTATGGCATAAAAGCATCCTTGAACCAATTTGCAACGATTTCTAAGACGGATTAAATCTCGCTGACGCGTTAATAGCGCGAAAATTATCGCGGGTTAATTGTCCCAAATTGGCCAAAATGGCAGTCTTTAAACCCCCATAACTTTATAAAAAATGATCACAGGTGAAATATCTTTTCAAATTCAAGCTCAGGACAACAATAGCTTTCGAATGATCTATAAAAAAAATTCCGTCAAAAATGGCTAGTTAAAAATCGAAATTTGTTTGAAGAAAAAAAACCCACCCCGAGCACAAATATTCCGTTACTTTCGTATCGAAAGTCGGAACAACAAGACTGCTCGTATCAGAGCGAAACCTTGAAAGTTCCGACTGCTTTTTAAGTTTTATGAAGCAGTAAATAACATTAAAAAAAATGAAAAAAAAATGAAAAAAAAAGTTCAAAAATTTGAAATTTTTATGAAAATCATCGTCCCACACTCCATATAAAGTACAAAAGAATAGATTTCGCTCCTTGTAACAAATCATTTAACGCAACTTAGCATTTTTAACCAATATGGAACAATTTCTAAGACGAATTAAATCACAGGTGAAATGATCACAGGTGAAATGTCTTTTCAAATTCAAGCTAAGGGCAACAATAACTTTTGAATGATATAAAAAAATCATTCAAAAATGGCTAATTAAAAAGTCGAAAATTGTCTGAAGAAAAAAAAACCCACCCGAGCACAAATTTTTTGTTACTTTCGTAAGTGAGAGAACATTGCCATGCTGATAAATCAGTATCTAAAAGATTCTTGATGAAGGATCAAAAATAGGCTTAAATGTGATTTTTCGGACCTAAAGCAATTTTGTTCTTGATATTAAAAAGCGGTTATAGCCTTCTTCTGTTTTGTTACTAAGGAAAGACAGATAAATTTAAGCATATTTTTGAGTTACTTACAAACATGGAATTGAATTGATAGAAATATTTTTGAATAATTTCCAAAATTTCATCTGCTAAGATAATAGACAATTTTCAAGCATTTATCTCATTTCAGGACGTTTATGATTTAAAAATTGTTCGTGGTGTCCCCTTCTGCTACCAAAACAAAAAGAAAGAAAACGATACAAATAATGCAAGGAGCTCGGAGAACTTTACATCAATATTTTTGCGTGATTGAGTTGTCGTTCTCATTGTTTCGACTTTCTTAACGAAGGTAACGGATTATTTGTGCTCGGGGTGGGTTTTTTTTCATCAGACAAATTTCGACTTTTTTAACTAGCCATTTTTGACGGATATATTAAAATATCATTCGAAAAGTTTTGTTTTCCTGAGCTGAAATTTGAAAAGATATTTTACCTGTGATTGTTTTTTTATAAAGTTTTGGAGGTTTAAATATTGACACTTTGGCCAATTTGGGACAATTAAAGCGCGATATATTTCGCGCTATTAACCCGTAAGCGTAGATTTATTCTGTCTTAGAAATCATTCCAAATTGGTTGAAGGAAGCTTAATTGCCATAATTGATTTGTTACTAGGAGCGAAATCTATCACTTTCTTTTTTTTATATGGCGTGTGGGGAATTTTTTTTTCTTCTATTACACTTAATTTTTTCATGTTACTACTGCTCCATAGACCTTAAATGGCAGTCAGAACATTCAAGGCTTCGCCCTGATACGAGCAGTCTTGTTACGTTTTATTTGCAGGAGGGACATGTTGAGAGTATCAGTTTTCAGTAACAGGCAACGCAGCAGTGGCAACTACACCTGCAACTGCAACTGTTGATGTCTTTTGCAACTCTTGATGTGTTTTGCTCAATTAAATTTTATAATTCTAGCATTTTCAATCAAATGCACTGACTGTACTCTCCACGGATTTCAATTAGCTCATCATTTTTTACTGCTGTTTCGCGACGCTCGCGTGTCTGTGTTCTTGCTGTTTTGCGCAGGCCAACTTACGAATAAGTTTGATTTTCTCTAGTGAGAAAATCACTCGTAAAAAGAAGCAACCACGATTGGTTAAGTTTTGATAAAACTGGGCAATGAAAAGTGTTCTTAATCAGATTGTTCAATTCAAAATGAGCATTTATGTGTAATTTGTTTTTTGAAAAGAGAATGTTTTGAATATTCAAACTTTCCAATTGCTAAATTTGAACCCATTACCCATTTAGTCTTTGAAAGGTTTTTAGGCGTTAGCGTTGTTTCACATAGTACTGTTTTCTTTCTGATGACTTGGAAAATGATCACTAAATTTTTGGTGAGCTCATTTATTGAAACGAAAGCGCCAATTTACAGCTGGTTTTGATTTTAATTTATTATTATTTAGGCCGATATGCCAAAAAGTTGGAAGCATATCAAAAGCTTCCTAACACTTGTGAACCAAAAAAATTTACATTTTCATTAAAAATTCCTAAGACTTAAATGACATGTTGCAAAGTGACATTGTGTTACTGTTCAAAATTTGTTGGAGAAAACCGCAATTTCCTAGGATTTAGACCAAGACGCGGATTCCAGATCAAAACTTAAAGAAACTCTTGATAAAATCAGAAAACGTTTTGGACCAATGCACTGATTTTTTCCTAAATCTCACGGTCTCTGTTTCTTTTCAAGGCTGGATTTCAAATTCAAAGCTGTTGTTTTTTTTTGCTCAAGTCGTTTTTCAGCCAAAGCATTGCATTAAATGTTTTCGAGACTTTTTTCAAATTTTGTTCAAAATCATAATATCATATATTCAAAAATAACCTCTTGCTGTGAAGTCGACTCATTCTTGATAGCCTGGGATTGCTTCTTCTTTTTACCATTCGGGGGCTTCCTTGGGTCTCCGTAAGTGACTTTGTACAGCTTTCGGTCTCCTTCGTAAGCTACAAACGAAGCCTCACGCCTACAAAAAATTAAACGCTGTTCAATTGAAGTTGAATTCACTAATAGTTCCAATTATCTACGTCATAATCCCCTTGAATATTTAAAACCTTCAAGTTATTCAAGTCAGGTGGCAGGAGTTGGTTAAGTCCAAAGCGACAGGTCACTAACAGCGGCAATTCCTTTTTTTAAAAAAAGTTCTATAAGCGATGTTACTTGAATTATCAACATAAGCACACAAAATGACTAGGAATGGGTAAAAGGGCAAGATTTTTTTTTGCCCAGAATTTCACTGCCATAGAAATATTTCAGATGAAATGTCAACAAAACGGTGTTTTATTGGACTTTTTTTTGCGTAATCCAAAATTTTTGCGTAAATTGTTTTCTTTTTTCTGATTTTTTTACGTACACCCATAGGCAGGGGCTAAATTTGGGCTGATTGTTTTTTGTAGAAATCCGGAAAATTTTTGAAAGACAAGATGATAGACAATTAAACTAACTCTGTTGCAATGAGCATGAGATTCAGATATCTATTACATCATAATGAGTATCTACAGAAAATGACCACAGTTCATTTTGACTGAGGTTGCTTCAAGAGTTTTAAATTAGTTGTCGGTTAAAAGTAAAATAAATGGGTATTGCTTTTTTCAAACCAAACCATATGGTTATCTCAGAATACAAAAAATCATCCACTATAAAAGCCTATACCCAGACGCAGAGCTAGGAATTTCTCGATGGAGGGGGGGGAGGGGTTCGTATTTTCAAAAAAATGAAAATTTTGTCAAGCTTTTTCTGTTAGGTCCACCAAATTGATTTTTCTGAGCGCTCCCCAACCACTATAAAGAGCCTAGTTTGACCGTTTTTTCTGCGCCAAAAAAGGCAAAAAAAGACGTTTTTAGGCACTTTTTGGAAAATTTCGACCAAAAAATCGCGTTTTTTCGGCGCGCGCTCCCCCCCCCCCCCCCGCCCTCAAAATAGTATAGATCGCGTTTAGAAAAATTTTAAGCTCAGTCAGCCAAAAATGGATATCTGAAAATAGCACAAAGGGGAGGAGGGAAGGTCCGCCCCTGAACAAGGAAAAGGGAAGGTCCGCCCCCGCCTCTCCTAAACCCGCTACTGCCTATACTAACGGTTCTGCATATTCGTTTCTTATACCTTATAACCAATCCTCCTTAGAGAATTCCCCTTTTTTTGATGGTAGAAAAATCAATTACTAATTTGACCTAAGTTTCAAGGAGAAATCAAAAACTCATGCTGGACCATTTGTGTTTTTGAATTACGAAGCTTCAAGTCAACTAGACTAAATTACTTGAACTAAGATTAGATGGATTGTTGCAATGCAAATGTAGAGTATAGAATGTAGAGTATAGATGCATATAAAACTGAACTAAAATGTAACAACAATAAGCACAGTTGGCCGAGCGGCCTAGAGACAAGTCTCTCACGCCGGTCAACCGGGTTCGAGTCCCCCCATATGCAGACCTTAAAACATGTAGACCCGAGGGGCTATAGCCCCATTTGACCGTTTTTTACTGTTTTTTGGTTCTAATTCGGTTCAGCCTTGATTAAGGTTGACCGCCAAAAAGAGCAATTTGTCTCAAGGACATTACCGACCGGTTCTTGTGGCTAGCTTGCGCCGTTTTGTACCAAAAACGGACAGTTCAGAATTGAAGTTATATGATGTTATGCTTGACCAAAATTATGATAAAATATTGATTTTTCTGAGAGTCTTTGCCGATAAATACTCTTTATAATTCAAAGCATTCGACTTCATAGTTTTACCAAATAACGGAGATTGAGCGCACATTTTGGCGCCCCACAAGGGACACGAGATCGATGATAGTTCCCTTTCAATTTTTTTCTCGGACAGTTTTCCCGACACGAGTGTAGTTGGCAGAATCCCCAGAGTTGTACGAAAGCAGGTGGCTCAAACAGAGTGCTGTCGGTCGGAATTCATCTGTTGCGGCTTGAAGAGGGTCTGTAGCGGATTGCACAGCATCTGTTGCGGATTGCAGAGTGTCTGTAGCGGATTGCAGAGTGTCGGTTGCAGATTGCAGAGGGTCTGTGGCGGATTGCACAGCATCTGTTGCGGATTGCAGAGTGTCTGTAGCGGATTGCAGAGTGTCGGTTGCAGATTGCAGAGTGTCTGTGGCGGATTGCAGAGCATCTGTTGCGGATTGCAGAGTGTCTGTGGCAGATTGCAGAGTGTCGGTTGCAGATTGCAGAGTGTCTGTTGCGGATTGCAGAGGGTCTCTTGCGGATTGCAGAGAGCGTCTGTGTCGTGTAAGACCGGTAACCGCCCAATCTTCAAAACTGTAAGACTCGACAAACTTTTAAAACTCTCATATTGTGCTATAAAATTTTATACGCTGTCATACATCTTGAGAAATTTTTCCGCAAGCTAGCCCCCGGTAATTTTCCTCAATACCCAAAATTTTTGGACAGTTCCGTTGAACTGAAATATCTTACAGTCGGTACATAGACAAACTGACTTGACATTTTTTCTCGATACCAAAAATTTTTGGATATATGTGAACGGAATAATAATCAGTGAAATCGGAACATAGACAAGAGGTACTGGACTAGTTTTTTGGATTGGTTTATGACTCGAACCTGCTGACCAAAATTTACTGAAAAATTTTGTGAAAAAAGTAAAAAATTAACAAAAAATCCTCAAAACGTCTCCAGAATTCTGCGAAATTGTGCTGTAAGATGAAACCAACCTTATGTTAAGTGGTCTGGTAGCGAAATATCAGGCAAATTAAGTTGAGTTTTTTCATCCTCAGGTTTCTTCCGCGTGTGTTGTTGGAACTTAACCAATTTGCCTGATCCCCCACCCACCATTGGTGAAACTGAAAGCCAGTTCGCTTCGAGTAAAACAAAGCCGTTTCAGCCCGTCATATTATTGACTTCGTTGCGTGACAGTAAAGTTAAGTGGTCAGGTACGGTGATATTAAGTGAGTTAAGTTGAATTCTTTCATCCTCAGGTTTACTCCGTGTGTGTTGTTGGAGTTCAACCGACCTACTTAATTTCCCAACCCCATTGGTACTTAAGCGTAACGAAGCCGTCGCATAGGTCCCCTAAGTGTATGGTATTCATTCTAGGAGCTAGTTCTTTGGATCACGCGCTCCGAAAACTTCCCGCTCCGTCCCAGAAGCGCGTCAAAGATACTTGCTTTACGAAGCCAGGTTTAAGTTTGAACTTTAACGCTAGGGACTCTCAGAAAACGATACAGTACTACCTTCATCACTATTTGTCGCACCGTAACGACCTTGTAATTTGGCACGACGCCATTAATAACTCGATAAGTAGGCACCGCAGCAACAATAACCGCAAGCTGAGTAGTGAGCAACTTGTCAATTTGTTATTAAGGTATAGGACAAACATTTGTGCGATCGTATACTGTAGACGGAACGGAACCGAGGATATAGAGGAAAGTTTAGGTTCAACAGGTATTCTCGTTCTCAACGTCGTTAAAGACTTTATCTCTAAGCGTAAGGCTAAGGACCAGGTACTAATTGAGAAGTACAAAGAGCTTCACCAGCCTCCTTCCCTTGAGTTAAAGACTCTCCTCCTTCTAAGGCGTTATAGCGCTAATCTTAACATCCTTAAGACACGTAAGAAGCGAAACCGCTTACCCCTCAAAGCTCGGAAAGCTATAAGAAATAGGCTTCAGGTAGAAGCTTTGAGACGTCAAGTTCCCCCGTCTTGTAAGCTAATGTTGATTTACTAATGCAAATTTAATTACGTACCAAAACAGTATCTCATTTTATTGATTGTTTTCTATAAGTGAGCATCCGTAGAATATTGTCAATTTGTGAAAAACATGGACGAAAAATTCCAAAGCAAGATACGCAAGTTATTCGAAACCCGTCTAAATCTAGAAAATGAGCTGCTCAAAGGTCACTCATTATTACTTGAGTACATTGAGAATAATAGTCGCACTACAAAAATTGATAATGCTGTTTACAAATGTAAAATTGCGTTGGAAAAAGCTGTCGACGTCAATGAGCGATTAATTAGGTTAGCGGGAAAAACGGAAAATCCTGAAAAAATTATTGCTCAGCAAGACCTTTGGCTTAAGAAAGTAACCGAAATGAACGATAAAGTAATGCACGAAGCTCAGAGTTACAAGATGAGCCTTGAACCTTCGTCATTTCCAGCAGCCGGCATTACAGGGAGCAAGGGATCTTTACAACAAACCAGGTCTGAGACATCCTCACGCTCGCACAAAACAAGTGATTCAGCAGCACGAGTATCTGAAAACAGGTCTAAGGTCTCTAATAAGTCTAAGGATAGTAGAAAGCTTGACTCACATAAGTCTGATAAATCTGCTTCCACTCGTCATACGTCGACTGTTCGCACTATGTCATCAAGTGAGAAACGGCATGAGTTAGCTTTAGTAAAACGACGCCATGAGGAGCTGGAAAGGCAGTATCAAGTATCTTTAAGACTTAAAGAGCAAGAGAACCGTCTTAAGTTCGAACAAAGTCAGCTGGAACTAGAGCAATTGGCTGAAAATCATAAAAAGCAACTAATTGAAATGGAATTGAAAGCGTTTGAACTTGAGGACAGTTCATCTGAGGTTAGCGAGAAGGTAGCGGAAAGTAATGTAACAGGAGTAAGTCAACCTATTTCAAAGGTAGCAACCGATCGAACTAATGATTGGGTAGACTCTGTTAGTTCACAAGCACCTCCCGACGTTGCTAGTGCTCCAGGTTTGCAGGCCTTCACTCATGTACCCATTTCGTCAGGACCGACGACTTCCGCCCTCCTTGCTCATGCAATTCACACCAGTAATAGTCATAACCATGAGCACACAGCATTGAGTGACCCTGGAATCCATAGTTATGGACATCGGGCTATGCCTCAATTTGGCAGTGCAAGCCGTTTGCCATTGCAAGCTTCTGTTTCATTCCCAGCCTCTGTTCCATTCCCAGTTAACAATATGCATTCTAGTGCACACGTGTCACCACCGTCTGCTATTCCTTTACAGACCATGAGTTCAAACATAACTAATGGTAGTTTTGCCATTGCGCAACCGGAATCATTACCTGTCCCAATGTTACCGGCCCAACCCGGTTCTGGTTTTGTTTCTTTGTCGCCTGCATTTGCTGGTGGTGGCTTCTCATCTTCTGGAGTAAACCCAACGCCGGTTTTCTTTTCGGCACCTAACTGCCATGCAGAGCCAGTCCAGACGCAACATAATCTTCCCTTTGTTCCGCATACTGTGTCACCTAGTATCAACGATTACTACACAAGTGATGCAAACTTATGGCGATTGGCAGCTACAACTCCAATCGTCACGCCTGCTCAGTGTTGTAATGCTGGAAACATTTTTTCTAATGTGACAACTATTGTCCCATCGTGTAACACCGCCGTTCCTTATACTAGTGGTGGGACTGTAAATTTTAATACTCCCCCAGTTCATCCCCAACATGTTCCGTATTTCGTCAATCAAACTAATACTGGTTATCAGCCAGTCAACGAAGACTACGCACCGTCTCCCGCTTATTCGAACCAAGGTTGTTCATCGGATCGACCTCTCTCCGCTCGTGAATTGGCGGAATTATTGATGCATAGCCGCAAAGATCATCTTCCTGAATGGAAGTTAGCCCAGTTTGACGGTAACCCGTTAAACTGGCACGAATGGTTTGGTCAGTTTAAGTCCACCGTTGATTCCGCTGTTCTCACCGATGATACGAAATTGACATACTTAAAAACGCTCGTCACAGGCAAAGCAAAAACCGCAATTGCGGAGTTTAGTTATAGTGGCGTTATGTACAAGGATGCACTGGCCACCTTGCAACGGAAGTTTGGGCAACCACATGCCATTGTTGGTGCGCATCTTGATAAGCTGAATACTTTTCCTCCACTTAAGATGCACAATTCGGAAAATGTCATTAGTTTCTCCTCTGCCATATCTGGCCTCGTAGCAGTTTTCAAATCATTGTCTTTCAACGATGATCTAAAGAGTGTTAACCTGTTAAACCAAGCTGTTAGTAAGCTTCCGCCTAACCTCAAGGAGGCTTGGTCAATGCATACTGTTAGACATAATTGGCAGCGACCAACACTCTTAGACTTTAACAACTGGTTGAAAGAAAAGGCCGAAGGGCATGAAAGATTACGTTTACTCAGCTCTAAGGCAAAAAACGAAGAACCGGTTAAACCAAAAACAACCAAAGTTTTTGCAGCCAATAGCCAGGTAACTAGTAAGGCTCAGGATAAGTCTCAGGATAAGTCTAAGTTTCCGCCGTGCGTTTTGTGTAAGGGTAGTCATGCATTGTGGAATTGTGCTGTTTTTAAGGAAAAGAATGCTACTCAGCGAGCAAAATACGTAGCTGAACAGAAACTTTGCTTCGCTTGCCTCAATGGCAATCATAGTTTCCGGCAATGTTCTAGAGCAAAAAAGTGCCCGAAGCCAGAGTGTGATAGCACACATAATGTCTTGCTCCATGGAGCCGAAAGAATATTTCCTCGGAAGGAAAATTCAAATGTCTCGAATAAGGCTGGAATAAACAAATCCAAGGAGAATACAAACACTTCCACCCATGCCGCTGTTAGTGATGTACTTGACATTGAATCTTCTAAAGGGTTGTTGCCAATTGCAACACTTGGTGTATCCTCGGATGTAACCAGTCTCCTGACGTTGGTTCTTTGTGATAGTGCATCGACTCACTCCTGGGTGTCTTCGTCACTCGTAAACCGTCTCGGCTTAGTAGGGGAGCCCGTTAACTTGTCAATTAGTGGTTTCAATTCGACCACCGTTGTTGAGACTCAGAGGGTCAAGTTTACTGTTTCCTCCGAGCCGAATAATAGTGATTTCGTATTTTCTCTCTGTGCATATGTTAAAGACAATATTCGGATTGGTTCCGAATTAATCAATATTGCTGATTTGCAGAATAAATATCCACAATTAGCACCTATTAAGCCCATTCAATATACTTATGAGGACGTTGAAGTTATTATCGGACAAGACTACTACCACGCCGTTAGACCCATTGAGTTCATCTTGGGAGATGATAAAAACTCACCGTGTTCCGTTCGCCTACCGATAGGTTGGGTCTTAAGTGGTCCGTTGCCGCCGTCCGGTAATTCTACTTCTTCGTGTTTCAAGTGTGTTGTTGAAGATTCTTCTCTGACCGACCAGATAAAATCCTGGTACGAGTTGGAATCGTATGGTGCTTTCAAACAGGTCGATGCCCGTTCCGCCGCGGATAAACATGCTTTATCCATCCTAAATTCTGAAACCGTTCACAATGGCGAAAGATACGTTGTGCCTATGCTTTGGATTGATAGTAATGTCAGTCTACCAAATAATTATTACTAGTCACTTGCCCAATTTAAATCATTGGAGAAAAGGTTAAGTAAAGACCCTGAGCTGCGCGAAAGATACGCAGAAACAATTAGAGAGGACATTAGGAAAGGCTATGTCGTTACCGTCGAACCGCATGATCCACGTAAGCGTTCCGATCGCGAGTGGTATCTTCCGCACCAGCCCGTCGTAAATCCGAATAAGCCGGGTAAGGTGCGCCGAGTCCTTAATGGGGCTTCTAAGTTTCACGGCACATCCTTAAATAAGTCCTTATTGGTGGGTCCTGACCTACTCCAAAATTTGATTTTTGTGCTTTTGCGATTCCGTCAACATAAGTACGCCGTTTCCGCGGATATAGAGGGTATGTTCCTCCAGGTAGGAGTCCTTGCCCGCGATCAAATTTCGCTCCGTTTTTTGTGGCGGGAGGATACCACTTCCGATGTGGTAGTTCATCAGTACACTCGCCATATATTCGGCGCACGGGATTCGCCTACGTGCGCCAATTTCGCGTTGCAAAAAACAGCAACTGATAATATGTCCACATACCCTGAGGCCGCCTCAGTCGTAAATGAAAAATTTTACATGGACGATTACTTGGATTCATTCGAGAACGTTACCCAAGCAATTAAAACTAGTCGCGATTTGGTTTCCTTACTAAAATTGGGAGGATTTAATTTGACTAAATTTGTCAGTAATGCTGATGAAATCACTTCAGCAATGAACCCCGAGGAATCCGAATCCTCATCTTCACCCATTAAGGAAATTTGTAACGGTGCCGAACAATCTTCACACGTCTTAGGTCTTAAGTGGGACCATGTGAAAGACACTTTGGTTGTTAGCAGAGGCGTGGATCGTCCTCTCGATAAAGCAATAACTCAACGAACCGTCTTGAGTTTCGTCTCTTCTGTGTTTGACCCTGTTGGGTTAGTAGCTCCATACACAGTTAGGGCCCGTCTTTTACTGAAAGATATTTGGAAAATCAGTGGTCAAAGTTGGGACGACGAATTGCCAGAAGACATAAGAGATAAGTTTCTCGAGTGGCACTCCGGTCTCCCTCTCTTAGGGCAATTGACTATTCCCCGTTGTTACTTCACAGAGCCTGTTGATCAAATTGAGCTCCACATGTTCGGTGATAGCTCGCAGGATGTTTTCTGTGCTGTTGGATTTTTGCGTGCGCGACTCGCGAGCTCGCATAAAACTCAAATATCCTTCATCTTTGGTAAAGCTCGCGTTGCGCCCATGAAAGCGCTATCTATACCGAAGCTAGAGCTTCAAGCTGCTCTGCTCGCCACACGACTAAAAGATGATATACTGACCGCCCTTACCGTCTCTATTAATCATGTCTTTATGTGGACAGATAGTACAACAGTTTTGCAGTGGCTAAACTCCACTGAAAAATTACCTGTATTCGTCGCTAATCGTGTCGGCGAAATCCTCGAGTCGACCACTATTGATGAGTGGCACCATGTTCTGAGCGGCGATAATCCAGCTGATACCGGTACGCGGGGGATTTCTTCGGAAGCCCTCAAGGATAGCAGCTGGGTTATTGGTCCGAGCATTCTCAGGACTACTGATTGGCCGTTTTTACCCGACGAACGTGTAATCAATAAAATTCGTTTGAAGGGTCCTTCTTGTGATGTTGATAATTGCTTGGAGACATCATCTTCCTTCGTCACCGATGTCACATCAATCAAACATCCCGAACACGGGTTCAATTGGGAAAGGTTCAGTTCCTTTACAAGATATAAACGAGTAGTCGCTTTTATGTTGAGGGTGTTGCCTTCACATAAGCATTTTCGTGGTAAAGACTTACGAATCACCGACCCCACTGAACTTGATATTGCAGAAAGCAAACTGATTCATCTTGCTCAGATGGAATCCTTTCCCGTTGAGTTAAAAACACTCACCGCTGGCAAACCTATTAAGAATAGTAGTAAAATTGCCACATACTCGCCATTTATCGGTCCCGCTGGAATCATTCGTTCCACCGGACGGATTGTGCGCTTAGTGGATACCGAGTTTGATACTAAGCACCCAATAATACTCGACGCCCGACATACCTTAGTTCGTTTGTTGGCCCGCAGCCTCCACCATAAGCATTTTCATCAAGGATTAGATTACATGCGCTCCGTTTTAAATATGAAATTTGCAATACTTGGGTTGCGTCGACTACTTCGGTCTGTCGAAAATCAATGTGTGACATGCCGTAAACGCAAAGCAAGCACCATCCAGCCAATTATGTCCGATTTACCGGTCGAACGTCTCGGATACAAGCAACCACCCTTCAATCATACGGGTGTGGATTACTTTGGACCGCTTTACGTTCCGGTTCGCAGAAGCACGGAAAAAAGATGGGGATTTCTTTTTACTTGCCTCACTACCAGGGCTGTACACCTTGAGATTGTACCGTCTCTGGACACCAGTTCGTGTGTCATGGGCATTGAACGGTTCGTTGCGCGCCGTGGTACGCCAAGCACAATCTGGTCGGATAATGGCACGAACTTCGTTGGTGCGGAAAAGGAATTACTTGCCTGCATCAAGAGCTGGAATGGCATGGCTCCGACCATTTTTGCACACAAAGGTGTTACTTGGAAGTTTAACCCGCCAGGCGCACCCCATCATGGCGGCTCCTGGGAACGCCTCGTCCGAAGCGTGAAGCGCGTGCTGTACGATATCCTAGGCAGTAGGCGAGTCACTGAAGAGGTGTTAGGAACAACACTCTGCTTAGTTGAACAGGCTTTGAATTCGAGGCCAATCACTCCCGTTAGTACCGATTCACGTGAGTTAGAAGCGTTAACCCCAAACCATTTTTTGCTTGGACAACATGCCACAAGCTTTCCTTCGCTTTTACCCGGGGAGCACTTCGATCACAAGAAAAGGTACGTGCGAGCGCAGTCATATGCTAACGCGATTTGGTCTCGTTGGCTTCGAGAATATGTTCCCTCGCTGAATAAGCGTGTCAAGTGGCACACTCATTCTGACTTTACTCTTAAAACAGGCGATCTCGTGTGGGTGATTGAGCCCGATAGTCCGCGTGGGTACTACCCTCTCGCCCGAATCGTCAAGCTAAACTACGGACAGGACGGTTGCGCCCGATCCGCCCTTGTCAGGACCGCAACCCGTGAAGTCACGCGGCCGACCGTTAAGCTCGCTCCGGTTCTTCCTTCTTCAGGGGGGGAGGATGTTGCAATGCAAATGTAGAGTATAGAATGTAGAGTATAGATGCATATAAAACTGAACTAAAATGTAACAACAATAAGCACAGTTGGCCGAGCGGCCTAGAGACAAGTCTCTCACGCCGGTCAACCGGGTTTGAGTCCCCCCATATGCAGACCTTAAAACATGTAGACCCGAGGGGCTATAGCCCCATTTGACCGTTTTTTACTGTTTTTTGGTTCTAATTCGGTTCAGCCTTGATTAAGGTTGACCGCCAAAGAGCAATTTGTCTCAAGGACATTACCGACCGGTTCTTGTGGCTAGCTTGCGCCGTTTTGTACCAAAAACGGACAGTTCAGAATTGAAGTTATATGATGTTATGCTTGACCAAAATTATGATAAAATATTGATTTTTCTGAGAGTCTTTGCCGATAAATACTCTTTATAATTCAAAGCATTCGACTTCATAGTTTTACCAAATAACGGAGATTGAGCGCACATGGATAATTGATGATACGAAACAGTGAATTCAGAATATTTATACGGTTGAATATTGTTTGTATGATTTCACTCTGACTTACGGTTCAGATGGTTGAATGCTGTTCAAAAAATAACATGGTCATGCTACATTTTTAGATAAATTTCCTGACGTACTTTGATTACAAATCATAAGACGAACGATTTTTCGCGACAATTCACAGGACAGATAAAAAATATCTGCCGTTAACACAAGAGGTTTGAATTTTCAAAATAAAGCAATGGGTGGAATACCAAGAAACCGTTCAATTGGTCTGCTTTTTAAAATATCACTGCTATATCACTTCAAACTTAACCTAATATAATTTGACTTCAAGCAAGTTACAACAAAAACTTTCCTTATTGTAGCAAAACGCGTTTTTTCTCCTTCTTGGCTGATTTAAGAGCAAAGATTGGGCAATTGATGTTAATAATATTTTTTTAAAAGTGCACTAAAATTCGCCATAAAAAAGCTAATCTACATAAATGTTCCGAGCAGTCTCGAGAATGTGGAAACTGAAGGAATTTCTTTTCAAAATCAGGAAAACTCGAAAAAGCTCGTAGGTGGTCTTGGGTTGCCTTATTCCAATTGTTCTCTACATTGAAAACGAATTAGAGCTTTTGCATTCAGTTGTGTCGTAGATTTTTTTCTTCATTTTTTTTGTTTTCCATGCGAAATTAGGTACCACTAATTATAATAAATAAATAATTGTAGTTTCTGCGATTAGCAGAGGATCTATCCAGACTGTCTAAGCATAGTCCGTTTCTATTATTTCCCCACTCTCCAGACTGAGTTATTTTAGATACCACTAGTTATCATTGAATGGGTCGAGTGATATATCATTTTCAAATCTTTTCTTTACCTTTTTGGAACACAGAGTGACTATTGGAATTTGCGATTTTTTTAACCTAGGATGAAGCTTCCAGTAACGCATCTCAAGTGACTTAGAGAGAGTAACTTTAAAATGTGTGACTTTATCTCGAACACCCTGTAAAAAGAACTTATGATTTGAGAAAAATTAGTGACGCAGATTTTTTTTGTTAATTAATTAGTAGCTCGTAAATACAACGTCAGTGCGTGGGGTTAGAATGAGATTAAAAAGTATTGAAAAAAACTTTTGTTTATTTTTATTGTGACAGTTTTAGACAAAGCGTAACTTTCTTTGACTACGTTTCCCTTTCTGAATGACAGCTTCCGTATTAAAAGTATTGTAAGGTATGTGGGTGGCGCGGAAACTATTAGGTAATTTAATTGAAGCGTAAAATATCTTTTTTTTGTTTTTTTTTTGGGAGTTTAGTAGTAAAGACTTAAAAAAGCATGATTAACAAAAAACAGTGTTTGAAATATTTTAAAGATTTTTTTTCGGTGAAAATTACCTCCGGTTTCTCAGCTCTTCCGCCTTCCTCGCTCTCTCTGCCTCCTTTTCTGCTCTGGATTTTGCTCTCTTCTGTTCAGCCAGCACGGTGCCAATTTCACCTCCATACTCTTCCAGAATGGCCTAGGAGACAACACCAGTGTCAAGGTCATCACAAGTACATAAGACGAATTGTACGTATGTTTGACTTCAAAGCAGCTCGAAAAACATGCCGACTACAAAGAGAATTTCTTGCGTTCCACAAAGGGTAGCCGGTGGAGGTTGGGGGGGGGGGGGGTTGCTTGCTGACACCCACTCTCCCCCCCCCCCCGTACTTTCTACTTACCAAATTTTCCGGTTGGTTACTAATTTGTAAATTCAATTTTTTGCCAGACCAAATGGAAGAAAAGGAAGCGAGTTCGGGTTTGGGGTCGCATGTTGACTAACCTTTACAAGTTCTAACCAGGTTTCACCTAGTACATTTTATTTTTAAAAAAACTGAGTTGTAGCTAAAGAAATTTTAACTGATTTAAAATTTTCTTACGATAGTTATTGAAAATGTGTTGTTAAAGGGTTGAACGAAAAGGTTTCAAATTAGACCTGCACTTTATAATAGATATTTGGTAAACCTCACATATCTCGAGTTTCCTTCATTTGATTTCAGCAACCTTGGTTGAGGTGTTCGAGTTATAATTCGCCCGACGCGATCAAAAAAGCTACGTTTCGGCCAAACGAACCGGAAAGGACTTTTTTGACTAGCTCGACTGAATAAAATGGGTTCGACTTGATCGCCATATGCCGACTCAAGACTCAATCGAAGCAAATGATCTCCGAACTAAGCTGGTTATGCTTCCACCAAATCTACCGGAGCAAAAATGGGTTTGGCAGAGTCCACCATAAAATGGCTGTCCAACAAACACGCCCAAAAGCCAATTGCACTGCAATACAATGAAATAAACAGCAAGCATTCAATCACATTGATTCAAATTTGGCATTCCAGACCAATGTGATTTGTTGTTTGCAAGTCAGACAGGGGAGACCAAATTCTGGAAACTTCAGAACGGCGTGACAGAAAACACCGTCATTATTATTGTGACCAAGAGAAACTGTCACGACCGGCGTGACTAGAGATAATGGCCCACATGTTGCACTAGGGAATCGCCAATTATAAACCGAGGCGAAAAAAATGCCGAGAAAAAAGTTTTTAAAAAAATTAGTTTCAAAGTACATCTGCGCTACGATTATAAGTTGGCTCTATCATAGATAAAGTTCTCAAAAAAACGTGGGATCATTCCCGATAGCTGCTGTAAGAAAAACTTCAAAGCTTCAAAAATGATTCTAGTTCGAAAGTGAGTGGTAAACTAGTTTTGCTGTTGATTGTTCGTTTAGATTTTTTTAACCTTACGGAACTTTGAAAGATATGATTTTCTCAGCGAATTTGATTGCATGGCCTAAAAAAGTCTATTATTTTCTTTGAGCCTAACTAAGCAGTTCTTCCCAATAGCCGTTTTGTATACGGTTTGCATGAGAAATCCGAACCAAGCTTCAAATTTTCAAATTACTGGAATATTTTTGTTGTAGCATCTGCTTTACACTTTTGCGAGCAAAAAAATCCGCTAAAAATCTGAATTGAATACTTGTTTTTTTTAGCTCGACTTATTCTGTTTTAGCTCGACTTTTTTGTAGTCAAATTTTTCGAAAACTACAATCAACCAATCATGCAATAACACAGAATTGAAATTAATTTCCAAAGCCGTATCGTCATTGTTTTCAAATTTTTGTTCGAGCCAGAGTTGGAACCGGGCCCGGGCCTTAGTACCCCCACCTGGCCCGTGTCGCCCGGCAGCTCCTAGCTGTTTAAGATACGAACGCCCAGAGCGAGCGTGAATTCAGAAGATCATTTTTTTAATCCACGAGGGATAGGACCAACACACGAGCTGTACAGCTCATCACGGCGAACCGCTGTTGTGCCCCTGCTTCAGAACTACATGCAATTTTTTTGGTTATTTTTCTGGGCTGGGTAATGTTGCCTCACCCTCAAGCAACGAGCACGCCTCGAACATCCGACCTTTCGATTGAGAGGCGGAGACGTAACCACTTCACCACTGCTCCCCGTATTTGACCAGAAGAGCTGGGTAAATCTGGAGAGCCAAGCGTGCCCTCTTTTCTGCGGCAAAGTCAGCCAAATCGAACGGCTAGGATCGGCTGCTGCCATTTGTTTCATTACATTTTGATTTTTTTTTAAAATTTACATTTGAATTTCAATTTAATATTTGTTCGGAAAATCGGGCTTGAAGTTTTTGTTATCCAGCCGGGCCGGGACCGGGCCTCAAATTCAGGCCCGGTTTCATCTCTGGTTCGAACATGTTTGGATAATGATAGTTTTCGACTATGTTTCGATTTTGTCTTCGACCTTAGGCTCGACCAGGTTCCGATATTGCTATCGAATTGGTTTCGATGAAGATTCTGTTTATGTTTCTACAGGGTGTTTCAAATAAACTGTAATGTTATAAAAGCTTCTCATTTCATAACTGTTGATCAGTTCGACTTCAAATTCGGTGATATTATGTAGAACAGGCGGAGATTTGATAAAACTCAAAAACTGTGTTGATGAATTGAACTCGATAGTGAATACCCGCGATTTTCCAACTATTTCACGCTTCCACGCAACAAAAAATTTTTTAAACTATTTGTTCATACGTAAATGAAAACAACGAAATGGTTTTCACAGTAAACGAAGAAAAACGGATCATTTGTTTGTTTGCAATTTATGAATCCCCAAATGAAGTTCGGAGAAGATATATCAATGAATATTAAATTGCCCCACGCGTTGCATCAACACTTCAACTTACGCAGTTTATCAGAGTGTGGAAACGGTTCCAAGAAAGAGGCGGGTTATCGAAATTTCAAGGGCAGCATCGAAAAGGAACGGGGTTACCAGGAACCGATGAAGCGAATGCCAGTATTATAAGACACTTTGATTTTCATCCTAAAGATTCAATAACTAAAGCAGCAGCTGATTTGGGGTTGAGCCGCACCACAACTTGGAGAGTCGCGAGAGCTGCCAAAATGAAGCCCTACAAAGTGCTCAAAACACACCAAATTAAAGAGACGAACTTCGGCTTGAGACTTACTTTTGGTGTCTGGTGCTTGAGCAAGATTGAAACAGCGGCAGATTTCACATCACGGGTGATTTTCTCAGACGAAAAGTGGTGGGTGCTCGACAGCTCTCCAAATTCTCAAAACGATAGGAGATGGAGTTTATTTAACCCCAGAGAATACGCGAAGTGCAAGTACCAGGGCAAAAAGAAAGTGATGTGCTGGATGGGTTTCCTTCAAGGAGCTGTTCTTGGCCCGTTTTGGTTCGTAGACGAACAGCAACGACCAATAACACTGAACCAGTTTTCGTATCTGAACATGCTGGAACACGACCTCTGGCCAGTCCTTCGAGAACGACGAAACTTGAGGCGCATATGGTTTATGCAAGACGGAGCCACATGTCACTGCACGGGACGCGTACTCAGTTGGCTTGGGACAAAGTTCAACGACAGAATTATAAGTAGACGAACCCCTATACCCTGGCCACCTCAGAGTCTGGACCTGAATCCCCTGGATTTTTGGCTGTGGATTCATCTGGGGAAAATTGTTCATGGTGCGAATCCACGAAGTATTGACGAACTCATGCAAACTGTAGATGATGCCCGAAATACAATAACGCCCGATAATATCGAAGAGTCATTGAGAAATTTGACGAAAAGATTACAAAGCTGTGTTGCTCAAAACGGCGGACACTTTCAGCATCTTTTATAAAACATTTTTATCAGATATTCAAATCTCCGCCACTTATCTATCTTGTGCAGAAAAAATTGTGTATTTATCTCTTCTCAAAAAAAAGTTATAGCGTTTTATAAAATTACAGTTTATTTGAAACACCCTGTATTTTGTGTGCGACTGAATTTTGAATAAGTTTTCGGTTATATTTCGAGACTTTCTTTTCAACTATGTTTCGGAGTTGTGTTTGACCGCCAGAGCTTTTTCGATCACGGAATTTGGGTCGAGCAACTGGTTACAAATGTCAACACGGTAACCACAGAAGATTTGGTTGATTGGTTTATTTTTCAGTAGTTTATTCTGTAAGTTTGCAAAAATTTAACAGTTAAACCCTTACAAATTATCGTATGTTTTACCAAACTTCTCGAAAATCCCCCCTCCCCCGCCACCACCGCCACTTACCTTTCTCTCTTCGCTGAGAAATCTGGTCCTGGTCCTGGCGATGTCCTTGTACTCCAGATAGCCTCCCCCACTGTGGTCCAGATACTGGATGAAGTCATCCAACTCCGCATCTGTCACCGGCAGTTTAGTCCACGCTATTATCGCACGCAGCTCATCTCTGAAAATAACATATGTATTTCTTATTTTCTGCTGTATTTTTTTTTCTCCGAAACCGGGACGATTAAAAATTAACAAAAAGCAATCAAAGAAAATAAAACTTGACAAAATAATCACAGGAAGCTTTTTTGCTTCAATTTGAACTGCAACAGTGAGCGGGTATGTTTTTGGAGATAATTTTTTTTCAAGAATGATCCGTGCCCAAAAAAAAATAAATAAAATTGCATGTAGTTCTTAAGCAAGGGCACATCAGCGGTTCGCCGTGATGAGCTGTACAGCTTGTATTTTGGTCCTTTCCTTCACGGATAAATGGTCTTAAAATAAATAAAATTGAAAAAGTGGTTTTGAAAAATATCAAAATTGGAAAACAGACCATTTGGTCTTAAGACGTTCCCTCAGGCTTCACTCTGGGATATAGTTGTTACCAATATTTTAAATTAGTCTACAAATTTGCGAGACCGATAACAATTTTTTTATTAAAATTTAAAATATCATTTGTCATTAATTTACCTTCCAAGAGTCCACTTTTTCTCCTTGTCTGTCATGGAGAAATAGTCAACCAGTCTCAGTTTATGCTCCTGTAAGTATGCCTCGAGAACTGCAATCATGACAGGCAGAGGTCTCTCAATCTCAGGAGCTACAGATGTCACACTACTTGGAGTCCGAATCTTAGGAGGTTTCTTCCGTTTCAGTTCTTCTTGTTCGAATTTCCACTCCAGAAACCTACGCATAAACAGAACTTAACTTCTAGCTTCTAGTTTCGTTAAAACGTTATTTTTTTGGAGAACGTCCTAAAACGCATCAATAAGCTGTTTCCAGGTCTTCCCCTGTCTGTTTCCAGGTAATTAAAATGGCTAGGATGAGGTGTACTGGGCTAGGAAGCTTTTTAAAATACGACCCACACATACCTTTTCAAGACAACAGCTTCTAAAGGCGAAACGTCTGGTTTTGATGACAACCAGCGTTCCAAATCGTCCATGCGGTCTAAGCCCTGTCTTAATTCCTGACGATCTTTTACCCATTTTCGATAATTTTCTTCTCTTATTTTCTGCTGTTTTCTCTCCTCGACATTGGCCTGTAATTTGAGTGCTTCAATCTGATTGGTCGCTTTCTTCTCAGTCTCAGGTACTGAATTCTGATTGGTCAGTTTTCGATCCAGAGCAAATGGCGGGCGTCTATTTCTTGGCACGTAGAATTCGGAGCTTTTCATGTCTTAAAAACAACAAATGATCAATATCTGCTCTCTAAGCAACCCACAAAACTACTCGATCAAAATTGCTCAACGTTTTTCATAATCAAGAACTAAGCTTACAGCATTTTCAGAAAATTTTCTAAATACAGGTTGTCAAATTTTCAAAATCAAAAACAAGTTTTAACTCTTCACAAATTCAATTGATCAAATTGCATTCTAAACACAAAAGTATCAGTTTTTCAGTCTAAAAGGGAAACCGCCTCAAGATTCCGAACTCTGTATCCTTGAGGCACATACTTTTGTGTTTAGAATCCAATTTGATCAATTGAATTTGTGAAGAGTTAAAACTTGTTTTTGACAACCTGTATTTAAAAAATTGCAAACATTCATATGAGGTTGCCCGAAACTGAAAATTTTTTTGATGGCGGTGGAGGGAGCGCTTGCCAAAAAACACGAAACTTTATTGTCAAAAGCTTCTTAAAAAACCTAAAAATTGCGGGCGTTTAGTCGGAAATAGTTTGTAGTTTTGGCGTATTATAACTTTTAAACTTTTCAACATCGTTTTTAGTAGTTCATGGACTAGGGCCAAATAAGTGCATTCTTTGCTGCAAGACTAGCTTGTTGTTCCGACCATTGAAAATGGGGAGGAACCTTATATTTGGGTCTGTTTTAACTTTTTCTTTTTGTTTCCCTCGCAAAATCAGGTACCACAAGTAATCATCGGGCTTTTTTGTCCGCTTTGATATCAAAAATTCGCTTGCAACAAAAAAAAAATTGTTAAAAAACAGTGTTTTGGGAAACTTCGCTAATTCCTAATTTGAAAAATGTTCACGATTCACAAATAAATAAAAGTTCACAAAATAGTCTTTATCCCTCGAAAAATGTCTGGGTCAGCCTTATATACCTGGAAAATCCTCGTCGTCATTCCACAGCAATGTCCTCCCTGCTCTGTTCCCCCCACTACCCCCAATTGACCCGTGAGCAGGGGGATAGTTGGGCAGTCTCTTATTCTTCTCATGACTCATCAACTCCTGTTCTAGGTCACTCGGCTGGGCTTTGTTCTCAGTCCCTCCACCACTCGTTTCAATCATTCTCCATCTACATGAAAAAATACGCATTTAGAAATAATCGAGAAGCCCGAAAAAAAAATCGAAAAGTATGGTTTTTAGAAAGCATCGAAAAAAGCCTGAAGATAAATATGGAATAGAAATGTTTTTAGAATGTTTCAAAAAAGTCTGAAAAATGATATTGAAAAATAACGCTTCTAGAAATAGTCTGAATCAAACAATTTCTGTTCAAAAATTTCGGATTTTGATAAATTTCTTGCTAAAATGTTTAAATTCAACAGAATGCAAGTAGCACAAATTTGAAGTTTCCAGTTGTTGATTGCTGTAATGTTTTTCCATGTCTGATTATGGCAAAATGTTTTTTTTCAGGCTACTCTCGATGGGTGGAAAAAAACTATGAATTAGGGTCCGTTTTTCCATTCTTTTCAGCCAACTTTGGTTTCCTCAAAAGCACGTATGAGGTCATGTGTAGTATTATAATACAGCACTATGGTGATTAGGATTTTGAAAAAATCACGAAAATTGTCTCTGAAATTTTTTCGAATCTCAGCTAAACTAGATGAAATTTGCTGTACTAGAATTTAAGCTCTAAATTTAAAGGTTTTTCAGTTATAGTTACGGATTTTTCTTGCTTTTTTACCTAGTTTAAAGTCAATTTGTTGAAAAAAATGAGACAAAAACGAAACAACAAAATCTTTATCGATTTTTTTATTTCAGAAAATTGTTCTATCTGAAATTTGACAGAAAAAAAATAGGTTTCAGCATTCTGCGCTACATGCACAACAACCACCTGTCCTTGTTCTCTTCATTGCTTAAGATATTAACAAGAATAACCGGTTCCTGTGCAGGTAGCACAGAATGCTCCGACAATAGTCTTTAAAAATCTACCAAAAAAAAAATTCAATTCAGTGTAGCTTTATCTGCGTGGTGTGATATAAAACAACAGATTAGACATATTCGGCAGTCATAGTATCAAAGGCATACCGGACAACAATTTCAAAAACAAATCAATAGGAAAACAAAAAAAGAATAAAAAGAAATCAAAATGCCGTTATACATCTCCAAAAGATAGTCTTAATTGTTTTTTAAAAAAGTTAAGCATAATTAAGCTATTGTAAACGGCCTGAGTTAAGCCTAAAACTGCCGGATTGCTGGCTTTCCTCTCTCGAAATTAGACGAAAGTTCAAAAAAATTATATGGGTGTTTCTTTGCGAAAAAGCTAACACTAAGATATATCACTCAACCAGGTTGATGAATACTTGTGGTATCTGATTTTGAGTGGAAATCAAAAACAAAATTAAAACAGCCCCTGAATAAAAAAAATCCTCCCCATTTCAATGGTCGGAACAAAAAACTAGTATCGCAGCAATGAATAAACTTATTTCGTCCTAGTTCAGGAACTACTATGCAACCCCAATTTGATCCCAATTTGACCACTTTTCAACCCCAAGTTAACCCCAATTTGACCATTTTTCGGCTTTTTCAGTCAATCAAAAATCACGCCAAAACTGTTTGCTCAACTGCTGACAAAAAATATCAGTCTGAGCCTCTTACATTATTGAGCAATCACTTAGGTTAGGTTATCGTTTCAGTTTTGTATAATAATATTCATTTTTTTTTGATAGCCAAAAAAATGTCACTTTTACTAAATGAACTACAGTTTTTTTCTTTTAAAATCAAATTTTAGACAATTGGGCCGGTTCTTGGAGATTACATCTATCTAAAAATTTTTTAGTCCACATAGGAGGCTCACTTTGATGTATTTGTATCAGCAATTGATTTAGCAGTTTTGACGTAATTTTTGATGGACTGAAAAAAACTAAGCATGGTCGTTTTTAGGGTTAAATTTTGAGCCCGATTTTTGCAAAAAAAAATGCACGATAAAAATCTGCTGAAAATTGATGCCATTTTTTTCTTCATCAAATTTTGAACAAGATCAGCTCAATTTGAGAAGAAACCTTTTAAATTTCAAGTCTTATTAGTTTTGTCCGTATAAATTATATCAGCACTGTATTACTGTAGCTAAATTTTATTTTGCAGCTAGATGGAAATGCACTGCTTCCCATAACCACCAGAAAACTTACAGAAAACTTACAGAACTAAATTTTTGAACATTTTCCAAGACAGCAACCAAGAGAACCCTTCGAATGACATCCAGACTGAAGTTATACCTCCGGCTCTGAGTGTTAAATATGCAAAAAATAATATATTAGCACCTTCCAACACTGAACTCGAAATTTTCTGTTTCACTAAATGGCTAAAAGTATTCTTTTTTGAAAAATTTGTCAAATACTTTTCTCAGATAGCCACGCTCTAAAGGTTTTAACAACATGGTTGAAAAATGAGCTCCAACAATTTGAACGGTTAGTATAAACAAATACTCTACGGATTGGCGAAAAGTCGGTATCTTAGAAACTTTCTCATAAAAATCCAACAATTTTTACAAAAATAGGCTCTAAGAATATGACAGGACGGGGAATGTAAGACAGAAATTTTATTGCTAGTTCATTTTTTAAAATTTGCTCAAACCTGTTTATAAAAAAGTTGTAAGATAGGAAACTTTTTTGCACATTCATTTTTAAAAAATGTCTCAAACCAGTTTAAAAGATTCCCATTGATGCAAAGTACAATAGCTGAAACTCGTAGGCAAAACGACTTGCTTCGCCACATGAAAAGAAAAATCAACTTTATAGAGTTAATTTGTTGCTGATAACTACAAATTTTGTCGATATGTACTTGCAACAAGTCCGCAGCCATATGACGTTATTCGTCAAAGTTGATATTTTTGTCTGCAAGAAAAATTAGAACGGCTAATTACGTATAACTAGAAAATTCATCGAAAACAAAGTGATCACAGTTATCTTTATAACTATGTCGTACAAAAAACTGATTTTTTACTTTAATAGATTTTTCATTTTTCATTTTTAAATGATTTTAGGCCTAACATTTGTGTCAATCTAAAAGTCAGCCTGTTATTATGGGTTGCGTAATTACCTAATTATAAGTTAGTAATGATTAAGTGATTCGATAATTGGAGATGTTTTTCATTACTCCAAGTAATTTATCAATAGTTTCAGCTTCATATTTTGATTTTTTAAAGGAGTCGACCGTTTTCTTTTGGCGACGTTCATTAGAAGCCTAATTGGTACAGATAACCTGTCAGATTAGTAACAAAGCTACCAAATCGGCTTCTGCTTTTTTCAACGCCTAAAACATGTTCAGTTTCTTCTCACAATTAAGAAGACGAGAGCAAAAAAAAACAATGTTTTTTTCATGCGTTGTGCAAAACTTTTGGTGATTTCTCAAGAAAACAATTTGCAAGACCAAAAATTGTGAAAAAAAGCGTTGCGCCTTTTGAATAAATTTGTGAACGAGGAAAGAAAACTATTTAAAATTCTAACTCTCTTGCTAGCTTTTTATCCGAAATTAGAAGGAAGCGGTGTTGCCTTAATGGTAATTATAAATTTTTAATTTCTTTTTCGAGGCGTGCTTTGAATACTGGTGTTTGAAATTTTGCTATTTTATGAAATAGCTTGTGTTTTCATTAAAATCTTAATTACTTCGCTTTTTTTGTGCGTGTTTGTTGTCTCGGCTTAAAACCGCGTTTGATAAATTAAAAATTGATGAGTTGACAACTATTCCATTGAATCAGAATTTGATGCCTTAAAACTTCGTACCTGGAAAAACGAAAAACAAGCTGCTGATGGTTTGTTCTTGAAAAGTTCTGCATGTGTTTGGAAGTTGATTTTTATTTAATAGCGCTGCTGTTTACTCAGGGGCGGATCTAAGATTTTCTCGAGGGGTGGGGGCGGATTTTCAAAAACTTTTTGACGACCTTTTTTTAGGTCGAGCAAATTGATTTCCCCAGCTCTCCTATACCAGAGTAAAGAGACGCTGTTCTGGCCCAAATTTGTGAGCCGCAGGCAAATTTTTGAAAAAACAGGTCGAAAAAGCCGTTTTGTGCACTTTTTGGAAAATTATGACACTAAAATTGCTTTTTTTTGGCGCGCGCTCCCCTCAAAGTTAGTATATAATGGCGCCAAAGGCGCCTTTAGAAATTTTTAGGGTCGGTTGACCAAAAATGGATTTCCTAAGAAGTACCAAAGGGGGACCTTCTATGGTAAAACACAAAAGGCAATACGAGGCCAAACTTAGCATTTAGTCCATTGTAAGCGGATTCCGCAACAGGTCAAAATCAGATTTGTCGCGGGATCCGCAACTTTGTTGCTTTTCTTTGATTTTCTTCGCTGTTTTGGATTCCACAAACAAATACCTAATACGCTGTACATGCGGAATCCAGAACAGTTTGTGGAATCCACAAGCAAATAAGAAGACATTTGTATAGTTAAATTGAGCTGTTGCGGATTCCGCAACTGTAAGCAGAATCCGCAACGTGTAAGTGGAATCCGCAAATTGAAAGTTGAATCCGCATTTTGTTTGCGGTTTCCGTTTACATACATGTACATGTGTAGTATAGCATTTAAAATTATATCTTTTAATTACTGATCAACAGAAAAAATCAATCTCAATTACTACATTGATCAACTCACAGTTGAAAAATTTGGTCTCACTTCCTGTCAACTCAACTTCGATCTCAAATCCTGTCAACTTCAATCTCAACTTCGATTCCAAATACTGACCTACCGATCCCAAATACTAACCTAATTCGATCTGAAATTCGATCCCAAATACTGATGCAATCCCAAATACTGTGCGTTGTGTTTCCAAGCACTCTCAACCCATGGACTACAAATTTTTAGTTTTTATTCGGCGTTAAGCTTCCAAAATCAGTATTTGGGACTGACGTAATCCCAAATACTGGCCTAAATTGGCGATATGCTGTGTGCTGTGTTTTCATACAATTTCAACCCAATGACTACAAATATTGAATTTATTCGATCCAGCTCTAGCTTTCAATTGTTTATATGCAAGTTCAGTAATAGGCAAAATTCTGAATCCACTTACAGTTTGCGGAATCCGCTGACATTTGCGGATTCCACTTAAAAATTTTGTGAATTCAACTTACACTTGCGCATTCCACTTACATTTTCCGCTACATAATCCACTCACAGTTGCTGAATACAGAACAACTAGCGATTTTCGCTTGTTGCAGAATCCGCGGCACAACAAATGTGCCGACAAATTTTCATTTCAGGTATATGTACGCGGAATCCACAGAAGTTTTGTAAGTGGAATCCATTTACAATTTGGAACATGTTTAAAGTTTTGTCTATGGAATCCAAGAACGTACAGACAAAAAATTTTGCGCCTATCCAGTGCACAGTTTGGCCTCGTAATGGTTGCCTGACTAATTTTGTAGCCGCTAGGAAAAACTTGGAAAAAATTTTTTTCGAAGAAAAAAAACATTACTGCGTTTTTTCACAAAAGCACTAACGTTTTAATGAATGAAATTGTTTCCTTGTACTTTTTCTAATTTAGATTTCATAGTTGTTGATAATTTCACATTCGAAATCACAGTACTTTCATAATGAAAGCTAAACTTATCCACCAGCAAGCAATTTTTTCTGCTATTTTTAATAAGTTCAAAATGAGCAAATCGATCAAAACCAATTTTTTTCAGACGAATGAAACAGACGAAAACTTACATGTTTTTTGAAATGGCAATTTGGAAGTTTTTGATATCGTTGTCTGTTTTATTTGTAAATGGCAGTGAAAACAAAAGAAACCTTGCTTCAGAAAAAATTACAGTAATATTGTGGAGAGCTACGGTACCAAATCTTCGCAGTGTACTCAAGCAAAGGACGAATTAGTTGGCAGATGTGACAACCGTAAAATTGTTGTTGCAGCTTTTGCTAGGGAGCTGGAAAACGTTGCCCGACTGCATGTTATTGAACCTCAAAAAATCGCAGATTTGCTGCTTTTCTACGTGAGCTGGCGCATAATTTTGATCTAAACAACTACATATCCCATCTGAACTCGAGTTTCCTTACCCGGTTAGATCGCAGGCTAGATCGCCTCCAGCAGGCTTGTTCAGTAAGGACGAGTACTGCGTACCTAATGAGATGGACTAGGCTACAGTTAAGTATCTCACGGATTGTCCTAACATCAACTCTAGGGCTTGCAAGAACTTAGATGTCTTACCTCATTTTGGAATGTAGAAGAATCTGGCACAACTTCTGACGTAACTAAAGGATCTATTTCAAGCAAACATACTTAGCAATTAGAGTTTATGAAACAAAGGATTCAATATGACGGAACTCTCTACCGAAGCAACTTGCTTTGCAGGAACAAACTAACGATGCCAAAAAACTACGTTGTTGCTAAAGCACAACCTAAATCTCTGCAACGATGACTACAAAAGGACAAACTCACAATGCTACTCTACGACAAACCATTATCAACTGATTTTGAAATAAGTAACTCAATTTTACATCGTGATACCCGTAACTTTCCTACATCTGCCACTATTACGAATATGGTATCCACCGCACCATCCAGTTATAAACCCCAAGAAATCTGGTAAAACTCGACGTGTAACAAAAGCTGCATCGAAAATCAAAAACATTTCTCCTAGTTCCTGTTTAGAGACGGGACCATATCTACTGAACAACATGTTTGGCTTGCGAATGAAGTTTAGATTGAAATCAATAGCAGTTTCTGGTGAAATAGCAGGCATGTTTATGCATATGGGCATAAAAGAGTTCGATCAATCAGCATACGCTTCTAATCTTCGGAGCTAATTGATCGCCCTCAATAACCATCTTTTCACTAAATCTAACAGCCATCGGATTTTACAAACAGAACCCAACTTACAGCACTATTCATATCAGCTTGTACCTGGATGACTCCGTTCATTCCAATGACAATCTACTGGAAGCTCAGCAATCAACTAAAGCCTTGAAGTTGGCTCCTCATAAAGAAGGATTCAATTGAACCAAGTTTAAATCGAGTACTACAGACATTCTTGTTTTCCTCAAAGAACCCAAAAATGAAATTGGGAGTACAAATCATCGGGTTTTGGGAGCAAAGTGGGATACAATGAATGACAGACTCATCATTCAGCCAGAACTGAAAAACAATTTAACTGCTGAAGAAACATCCCAACGTAAACTTCTGTCTACTGTGACCAGAGTTTTTGATCAACTGGGATTGGTAGCACCATTTGTCATAACTCTTGAAATACTGCTTCAAAAGCTTTGGTGGCTTGGTATAAGTTGGGATCAAGACAATCCTCGAGAATACATCCCGATTTTTGAAAAGTGGAGCCGACAATGTGGATAAAGTAAAACTGAAAAAATATCAAGGTTGATAGGCCAAATCGGCAGACACAGCAATATAAAACTACGTGTTTTCATTGCATATACATCGGAATTTTGAATCAAGCCCAAATAATGGCCTCATTTATAATTGGAAGAACCAAGATTACACCACTTAGCCAAGAAAGCATACCTAAGCTCGAATTGCAAGCTGCTGTATTTGGTGCATGTCTGCAAGTTTACAACCAAAGAAACTCGATTAAAATTCAACGCCATTCATTTATGGAGGGATATTACGACGGTAAATGCATGAGTCAACACTCCTGAAAAGCAAAAAATGTACTGTGCGATCAGAATTAACCAAAAATCTGTCAGTTTCTAAAACCCAAAGAAAACTTCGACTCAACTTATGATCGAAAATACACATCATAAAAAGGAGCAGTTCGTAACAAAACTTCTTAACTTTCGGTCTCAGAAACGCCTTGAGACTAATTCACCACCACTGCTTCTTGTGCCGCCACTTTGTAGGGAAAGGTTTACGGCTGATCTACCAGTAGAGAGCTACGACGTTTCGGAACATTTTCCATATCCATTCCAGAACTTTGGGCTGGACTACAGCGGTCCATTCTACCTGATGAAAAAGATACCACAGACAAAAACTACTTTTCTAACAATGCGTGCAACGACAAGGTAAATACTGACAAAATGACAACTAGAATTACTTTGATAGCAATTCGTAGATTAATGGCTCGACATGGTTCTCCTCAAATAATTCTTTCGAGTAACGCAACAAATTTTGTCGCCGCATGTAAGCAAAATACCCTTAAATATCAACAAAGTCAAAATAGCTACCAAGCTTCAACAGAGGTCAATTGACTGGCGTCTTAATCCACTATCTGCTCCTCATATCGATGGGGTGTGGGAATGTCTCGTTTTGATCATCAAACGAGTCTATTTAAGGAAATTAACACCAGTTAGACTGTCTAGGGATCTGTTTTCAAGTACAGTAGTAGAATGCAAAGCCATATCAACTGAAGTGCACTGACCCATGTAAGTTGCGACGTTAATGACACATTACCACTTATACCTCACCCATTACAATTTGGGAAAGCATTCATTTACACTCCCGCAGCTTCAATCTACAACCAAACAAATACAAAGAAATTCAGCAACCAATCCTGAAAACCAACCACGGATCGACTAGACAGTCTCTGGAGTGACTTCTGAAAAAATACGCTCCAACTTTAATCAAATATAACAATCGGAACCAAAGAGAGCAAACCATTCAAAAAAAATCAACTCGTTTGGATCCTCGAAGACTTTACTCAACGAGGCATATGGCCCCTGGGTAAGGTTGTTGAAAAGTTTAGGGGTCCTGATGGCATTGCGCGCTCATGCGTAATCAAAACAGCTTTAGAAACATTTACAAGGCCCACCATTTGAATTGATGTAATAGTTTACTTTTGGAAGACAACTTAAGAAATACGTGCTTTCAGTCCTAAATAGAAACCAACGAATCTATTGAGCTAGTTTCATGTTAGTCACGATCTGAGAATCCGCAAAAAACTTAAGAAAATGGGACAAGTTGAGAATCATTGATTGATTAGTAATACAATCCAATGCAATTTTATCTTTTCTTAATAGCTTCAAATTACTGGTTTAAATTATTACGGGAAACCTGCGGTTTCCTCAGTGATGTTACTGAAAGCCTGCATTGAAACATTGATATCTTTTTTATGCGAAAGTTTACCTTTTGGAGGCTCATTCTTAAAAATTTTTCTGTTTTAGATTGAATCAATGTTAAAACTTGTAGTTATTGATAAACAACTCCAAAAACTGATTGTATGTGATTGTATGACTTCTGAAAGATTATGCTCCGACCTTAATCAAACAAAACAAAAGGAACCAAAGAGAGGAAACCCTGAAAAAAAAATTGAACTTGTAATGATCCTCGAACAATTTACTCCACGAAGCATGTGGTCCATGGGTAAGGTTGTTGAAACTTATAGGAGTTTTGGTGGCATTGCGCGCTCATGCGTAAAAAAAAATTGGATGTTGTGATAATTGACTTTTTGACAAGTAAACGTAGACACATTAAGATATACCCGCTTTCAGTCTTAAATAGAAAACAACCAAGACTCTGTGCTATTGTCATGTTAGTCATGATCAGAGAAAAGAACAGCGGAAAACTTTAGATAATAAGACATATGAGAATCATTGATTGTTTAGTACTACATTCCAATGCAACTTTCGCAAGTTTTGTTAGCTTGAAAAACTGGTTTCAGCTAAAATTGAAGGTCTGCGGTTTCCTTACTGAAGTTACTGAAAGCGTGTATTTAAACATTGATAATTTTTTTGGTCCTAAAATTCACCTAAGACAAAAATGTAGCTTATATAATTGCAATGATTAAAATACATCGCAATCTAATCGCTGAAGCGTAATTGGGTTCCCTAATTCAGTATTAAGAGCTGTTGCGGTGACAAAATTGTTGTCGATTTGCGTCCGGCGGTTATTTTTTTTTGAACCCGAAAAAATAGTTTTGAAGCTTTTTTCGAATTGATTAAAATTTAGAAAACATTTCTGGACATTTTCCTGTACCGGCTCCTATTTTTCCCACGAAGGTTAACTTTTGATCGTTTTTCTTTTCGTGTGTGAATCAAAAAACAGCCTTACACAAGCCACTCTTCACTCGCATTTAAAAAAAAAATGCAGAAAAAGGCTCAACACATTTAGCTAAAAAAAAACAAGGTTTTTTTTTTCAATGGTGGATTTGGTCAGAATCTTCTGAGTTATGTACATAGCAATGAACTTCTTTTCTTGATGATTGAGAATTTATTCAAGTTCAATTCACTGCATATAATCAAAAACTGACCTTGGACCCAAGTGTCGATCGCCCCATACCCTTCTAGCCATATTGTACAACTTCGATTTCGCCATGTTCCGATGCTTATAGTACTTCAATTGCTCTTTAACAGGTAGATGGTCAATATAAGCAGGGTCGAATAATTGCCGTAAGCAGCAATCGTCCCATTGGTCATAGGGGATTCCGGGAGTTTTGAACCGAGTCTGAGGTCGTGATTCGTCGTTGTCGTCATCTGGTCGGTCGGCTATGTTAACCTTTCGACTTGATTTTGCGGTTTCAGAAGCCAACAAGGTATTCGAGTTTGCAGTGATAAAAGTCGTTGTCATTTTTGACTAACTTCAAAAAAATACAAAGGCACGATTGAGGCAAATATAATTAAAGCTTCGGTTTCAGATTTAATGAAATATTTTTGATGACATTTAGATCAAGCCATCTTCAAGTGCATTTTCGTTTCTACATAATTTTTTGTTCAAAGTAGGTTTTAAACTAAGTTATGACGCTTTCATGGGATGGCTATTGTATCAAACTGAGTAAAAATCATAACGTATTTAAGCAATTCTAAAGCAGACTAAAAAGTAAACAAAGTTGAATTTTAAATGCAGAGATTGTATGGTGCACATTTTATACCATTTTGACCACATGTATTTTAAGCTTAATCGTTTTGGCCACTGCTAAATGCAAAATTGTTCACGTGCACACCTGAAACTAAGTAATGATTTATTGATTAAATCCAGAATAAGATCCCAGATTTCGGCAACCTGGAATAAAAGAAAATGTTCCGACGACAAGCTTTGGTTTTTTTCACAGCGTTTTCAAACGTGGCTTGTTAATTGTGTTCCCTCTCAAGTGTTTTCCTTTTAAGAGCGGGATGCTTATCACAGTAAATTTTCAACCTGTTTTTTAAGGGATTTCAGGAATTTTAGTCAAAACCGGGTTTTTATAAAGATTTAGCAGAGCTCGGAAAATCATTTTGGTCGACTTTAGAAAAGGTCGACAAAATTTTCCAAAAAGTTTAGAAAATCCCCCCTCCTCGAGAAAATCCTAGATCCGCCCCTGCACAGATTTAACAGAAAAGGGTGAATTTTCGAATATTATTTGGCTCAGCCATTTCAAATACTCAGCCATAGTAAAACAGTATCAAAAGTAACCACAATTGGCAGCCAAAATTGAAAATAAAAGCTTCTAGTATTTTGCTTTATGGCGGCGAGGAAAGATTTGAAATAAGATTTGATGTTTTTTTGAATGGGCCATCATTCAGTAGACCATGTATTATTATACATCTTTTTACATTTTAAGAAAAGCTATACAACTACAATTTAAAAAATTGTAGCAAATAACTTTTTCAGATAGTTGTGATACTTGAGAGCTCAATTAACAAAAACCTTCATTTTTCGTAGCTTTCAGCAATATATTTTTTTAATTTGATTGCCGAATCAATAAATCTTTCAACTATTAGTTATTCAATTATCCAGTTGTCAATTAAATTCTATGACTTTTTCGATGAATTTCCATTTCAAGTGTATATTGAAGTGACAATTTCAGTCCGATAAATTCGTTTCTCTTTTGTTACTGTTCTACATTTCAGCGTAAAAAGACAATAAATTTTTATTTGTTGTACTGTAATACCTCCCCCAAATCCAACAGAAGAAAGGATAGGTGTCAATTGAAAAGGGGGGATTAGGTCCGATTTTCGCCCGCCGAACAAATATAAGGGTGCCTAATCTTGGCCGTTGGTTATAAGTATTGAGTTTCACAATATTAATTGAAAATATTCTCCGCGGCGCTGAAAAAAGAAAAAAAGTGTGAAGACTTTAGAGATTTCAGTTGATTTTATGCTTTAACTCTAAATCAATATTGTTTCTAACGATTAAGCCAGCTTTTCGCCCCTTTTAGCGCCCGAATTTTAATGAGCTACATGCATTTGGGGGGATTAAATCAACCTGTCAGTTACAACATTCGAGGTGTAAAAATCCCCCTCACCCCTAATGCTAACACTAACCGTTAAATACCCCCTTGAAAAGTCAATAATCAGCCCGAGGCTGAATTTTTGGGTTAACTGTTAAAGACTTTGACTTTGAAGGAATATGTAGTAAACAAGATGAAAAGGGTTTTATGATAGGCGAAAAAGTACAAAAGACAACATTAGGTCAAGTGAAATTTATTTAGGAAAAAAGGGGTCAAATACTTGAATTTCTTTTCATCAAAAGAAATAGTTTCATATGAAATACATGTTGTTAAAAGAGCTTCGTATTAAATAAATAAACGAAAGTAGAAAAAAGAAACAGAAAATTGCGGGAAAAAACAAGGATTCGATCGATTCTGGGTAATTATCGAGAGTTCTGACACTTAATAAGTATTTTTAAAACATTAACAGCTAAAGTTTAATAGATACCCTGGCTAGCTTTTCTACACAAATAACAATTCTACCCCTTGCCGACCCAAAGGGTCAACCTTTGTACTATTTTGAGATATCCATATTTGATGACGGACCCTAAAATTTTTCTATTTTAGCGCCAAAAAAACGCGATTTTTTTGGTCAAAACTTTCCAAAAAGTGCCTAAAAACGCCCTTTTTGTCCTGTTTTTTTTTAAAATTTTGCCTGTGGCGCAGACAATTTTACCAAAACAGGGTTTTTTAAGTGCTTTGGGAGAGCTCGGAAATCACTTCGCTCAACCTAAAAAAAAGGTCGACAAAATTTTCGAAAATTTTTAGAAAATCCGCCCCCCCCCCCCTCGAAAAAATCCTAGATCCGCCCCTGACCTCAGCTCAGTTTTTTTTTCTTGACATCCATTTTCAGTCAACTAACACATTATAAATAATTAATTATAAATAACTTCTAGAGACGCCTTTAGTGCAATTAGATACAAATTTTGAGGGGAAGTGCGCCAAAAAATACGATTTTTTCAACGTCGATTTTCAAAAAAGTGTCCAAAAAGCAAAAATGGTGTCCAAGAAGCGGCGCACTAAGTTTTACTAAAATTTATATTGCTCAGGAAAACTCAAAAAATCTTTTGGGATTACCTAAGAAACAGTGGACAAAAATAACGATTTATTTTTGAAAACTCGCTCCTCGAGAAAATGTTTGAGCCGACCCTGGACAAAGTAGAATTTATTGTCATCCAAAAGTCTAGAGTTGACTAAACACTGCCCGCCTCTCTTCACTGATATGATGAAAAATATTAGCTGACTAAAAACAGCTTTTTTGAACTGATGTAACAAAAGTTTGCTTAGCGCGCAGAAAATTTTTAAAATATGATTTTTTATTAGAGTTAGGGAGCGCCCAGAAATTAAATTATCCCGGCCTACAAAAATTCTCTAAAATTTTGGTTTTTTGATTTTGAAAAAATTTGCTCGATTTGCAAATTATCATGGAGTTGGAACAAAGAAAACTTTAAACTTCTGAAAAAATCGCAAAACAGTTGCGACGTAAAAGTCCGCTGTTTTTACTAAAACAATTGTAATCTCTTTTATCAAAAAATGACAAAGAAATCTCTAAAATTTTGGAAGAATAAAAAATGAATTTTGAAAATTTTTGAAGTGAGATATTTTCGCGGCAAGCTATTTAATTTGTTTTGAACAACCTTTGTGAAACTGGATACAACCTTAAAGACCTCTACATTTCACTATCAGAATACACAAGCTTGAAAAAATAATATATAATAAAATAAAATTATTCCAAGCTGAGAAAAACGGGTGACGGTTGAGTTTTTTTATAAAAAAAATTTCATTGATTTTCATTAAGTTCATCTTATAACAGAGTTTTTCGTGGCACTTGAGCAGTAACTAGCTAAATCTCCCACCAACTCGAAATTTAGAAAACAACTCTGGCCCAGGATTATCGTTGTTTGCTAATTAAAAATAGCTGGTAGGCCATTCAGCCAATATTCGGGTTTTTATATCAAAAAATCACAAAATTTTTCTCTGGTGGAAAAACGGATCTGAGAAATTTCGAGATTTGAGCCTATATTCGACTAGATGATCAGAATTGAATTTTGTTTGGTTTTAGAGAAAAAAAGCATTGAATTATGTTTTTAAATCAATATGGTCGAGTTGTTTTTTTCCTACTTGCTCAGCAACCCCAAATCTTGTTCCGACCATTTGAAAAGAACTTTGTATTCGGGAATAATTTAGCTTTTGACATTTTTGTTTTCCACGAAAAATTGGATAGCACAAACAGACATCGAATTGGTTCAAGTAATATATCACATTGAAGCCCTTTCAGTCGTGATTCGAATGATATTGAAAATTTTGTAAAACAATTTCTCAGTATCTAGAAAAGCCGGTTTGGAATTTTAGATTTTTGGTCTAATTTCGAGCTAACAAATTGAGCGTACAGTCTTACAAATAAGCCATGAAAGCTTAGTTTTAGTGGAACAAAATTAGTTTCCGGAAAAATTTTTGGCCATTTTGCTAATAAACAACTTCAAAAATCAAAAAAAACTTCTATAAAAAATAGTAAAAAAAACTTGAAAGTTTTCAAAATGGTTTTTTACGATTTTTTTTTGGTTTTTTGCCATTTTTAACAAACAAAGTTTTCTGCTTGGCCCATTTAATTATGACTGTCAGTATTTTTAAATTTTTGTTTTTTTGATATTTTATCACGCCACTTTTTTATCAGCAAAAACTGTACTTATTTGCAGGAATAAAAAATTATAATATATATTCTTTCAAATTACTGTAACTGTTTCCAAAAACTATGGTCGGAAACACTGTGCTACTTGCACAGAAACCGTCTATCCTTGTTCTTATATTGCTTTTAGTTACAATGCAATCCAGAGTAAAACAAATAGAAAAGAATGGGTGATCATTTGTGCAGGTTATGTTTGCCTTTTCAGTAGAATTAGTTTTCCAAGAGAGAGAAAACAGAGTAATTATTGAATGCGACTACTTTCAAGGAATTAAGAATAATAATAATTTTATGAGATTTTTTGCTGCCAAATTAAACTACTAGATGGAAAGCCGGTAAGGGGTTAAAGAAGTAGAAAAAATCGAAAAAGTTGTCTCAGTGTCAAAAAAACTGATATTAATTTTTTTTCTTTTTCATACCACATTAAATACAAAATTAGACAAAATAAAGGCCGAACCCTCAAGTTATTTTTTAAGAGTTTCATTGCTACGTCAAAATTTGTTAAGCAACTTATGCAAGTGTTCACCTTTTTTAATATTTTTTTTGCAAGAAAAAAATAGGAAATTCCAACAAACAATTGGAACGCATTTTCCGAATTTTAAAATATCTTCCGTGGCTTTGAATTTTTTCTTCAATAGGTCGGAACTTTTCTTGAGCATGTTATCCTCGATTTAGTTATATGATGACTTTTTTTAGTCAATTGAAACCCCTATAGACGATTTTCTGAAAAGTGATTATTATTATTAGAAAACGGCCTCAATTCCAAACAAACTGATGTGGGTGTATTCCAAACAAAAAACTATTTCTTGGTTGAAATCCGCGTGAAAAATTTGGACGACTAACCAATTCTCTGCTGTCAGACCGGATAATTCGAATCTCGACTGACATGGCTTTGTTAAGGGTACCAAAACAATTCTGCAGATCGTTTCGGAATTTAAAAAATTGCGTTAGAAGTTCGCTTTCTGGAATTATTAGTTACAGAAAGCGGTGAAAAGAAAACAGAACTTTAAGAGAACTTTATCAAAATTTGTTTATTAATAGTCTATAATAATTTATCGTGAGTAAAATTTTAACAGGCGGGCGCTAAAGGACTAATAAATATCAATCAGAGTATATTCTTATAGTTTTGGTTAAAGTATGGGCGTTTCATTTTGTATTTTTTTGCTCGTCAGTGATTTCCATGAATCAAACACAATCTTTTCTATATTTTCTCAGAACGCATATCGGTTGAAATCTAGAAATAAAAAATTCTTCTAACTAAGTTTAAATTACAATTTCTTAGCTGAAAATAACTTTTAAATTCTTATTTATGTATTCACAATGAGTTTATGAGTTGCACATCGCAAGGACATCAGTTTTGGATAGTTTTTTCTATAATTGGACGAAAACCATTTTCTTCAAGATGAGGATTCCAAATTGTCGGATAGAACTGAAAAGAGTTCTGCAGAAAACATGACGAAGAAGTTTTAACACAACCTTTTTTCATTTCCGCCTCAAATGTTGGAAGTTTCCAGTTATTGTTTGTTACATAATCGGGAAAGCAGTAAGAAGTTTCCGTCGGAAACGCCATTTCGAGCCTGAATTGATTTTCATTGCTGTTTTGTTCATCACTGCCAATAATGTTTTCGATCGAAAAAGTCAAAGCTCGTGGGACACCTTTTCTTGCACCTGTGAACGCCTTCCTCTTGACAGACGAAATTCCGTCCTCTGCCAGATTCGCACCGCCTTCCACCTGTTTGAAACGTTTTCTTCGCCTCAATAGCGATCCATTTTCAAACATGTTTGCACATCTTGGATGAAGCGACCATAGGCAACCTTTTCCCGGTCGATCGTTCGGACGTGAAATTTTAATGAAGCAGTCGTTAAAAGATAAATTATGACGTAGTGAGTTTTGCCATTTTTGGGTATTTTTGCGGTAAAAGGGAAAATGGTCAGTAATGAATTTGTAAATTTCGCTCAGTGGGAGCATTTTGGCGGGCGAGTGTTGAATTGCCATTGCTGTTAGGGCTATATATGAAAATGGGGGTTTAGCTTCACCGTATGAATCTCGACCTGGTCTTGGCATTTTTAAGTAGTTTGATTTTAGTGAGTGTTTGTAATAAACGAATTGATATAAGTACCAAAAAGTTATCAAATCATTTACAAAATATTCAATGTGGGGGTATACTTCGATTTTGATTAAACTTTTGAGAATATATATTTTTTGTAGATGTTAAATGCTGAATTTATTCGATTTTGATTAAATTTTTGAGAATTTATATTTTTTGTAGATTTAAAATGCAGACTTTAGATGCAGAATTTTTCTTTGAAATGCGAGAATCCGTCAGAAAGAATCAATTAAACAGGACGAATCCAGTCCGCTGATGAAATTGACTGAAATTAACAAATGTAACTGCTTCATCTCTTTAGCTGGACAACCTGTTATTGTTCTACTGGGCAGTCAGCTCAATTGGAAACATCCAATCATATCAATTTCTTTTCCCGGCTGGATGCGCCCTGCTATAATTCATGTTTTAATTTCGCCCATTTATCATCTTCACAGTTGTCTCTTTAAAACATTGACTCTTTCTGCTGGATATACTTTGAACCAAAATGTCCTTCTTTTCTAGCCATGATTTAGTTTCGCTGGGTTTTTGAAAAGGTGTTTTTTTTCAGAAAAACTCCTTAAAATGCCGTTTTAGCGCCATTACTATGCCAAACTGCACAAAATTCACAAAATTCACAAAATGGCGGCTCTTGTTAAAAAGTTTGGACCAAAAAGTTGACTTTTTCCTTCCTGCGTGTCGTCAACTTCAAATTAATTTTTTAGGACTGAGTGTAGAAAATAAATGTCGTAAAAAGGTGACTTTGGCTGATGAGGGGTTCGATCTCTTGAGGGAGAGACGTCCTTCTCACTTCCCTTCATTCCCTCAATCCACTACTGTTTTCCCGACTAAGAAATTGTTTCAGACCTTTTTTTTTACTTGTAGCCCCCACTTAATAAGAGAAAACAATCGATTTAAATTCAATTCTAATTGTACTTTTATTAAATATTTAACTAAGCAAACCAAAAAATGATGTTTAAACAATTTATAATACATAATATTAATTTTTCTCAAGAAATTGAAATGTATTGTAATTTTTTCTATCGATTATAATTTTTGTTCAAAATATCTTAAAATCGATTAGAATAGGATATTTTGCCAATATGTTATCAAAACAGACATAAATGGTATATAGTTGATTATAGTGTAGCTGATTATGTCTCAACGTGAGATGCCTTGTCATATTTTGGTTGATCTGACGTCATAATTTTACCACGAAACAATAGTTTCATAACGATCTCTTCATATTAGTTGGAAGGCACCCGCGATAAGTCAAAGTAACTAAGCCACACAAATCATCAATATAAAACAATAAGTTGAAAAGAATATTAAAAAAAACAGAACAAATTGCATCATGACCACAATTTAATGGATAAAAGATGAACAAAACAATTTTTATTTTCATTTTTTTCATATTTCAAATGGTTTCAAATATTTTGTATCAATAAACAGAATATTTGTATCAATGAAACTAAATTTCTGAAATACCTAAATTACAAGCAACCTAAATGAAAAAAAGATAAAAAAGTGATGAAAATTGAAAAATTAACTATTTTATTTCAAAAAAAAAATTGAAAAAACTGATTGAAGAAAAAATGGCTTGGATCACGATTATTTCATTATAATTGATTAAAAATTGATTTACTTACCTAAAAAACAGCAAAATTTAATTCATTTTTCGACTAAACTAATCAATTTTAAATTTCATGGAGCCAGACCACAAAAGTTGCAAAGTTGATTATCAACTCATTTTACTTAGTGCGTGAGCCATCTTGTTTTACGTTGGCACAAAGTGAAACTTATTTGTTTTTTTTTATGTCAGCTTTTGAACGTAATTGGATCGTTTTCTTAGCCACATGTTTGAGTAATCTAAGCAAATATTTTTGTAGAGTTCAAAAAATTGAGTTTAAAAAAGCATAATTTTTTTGACGGAAAACCTCAAAAATTTCTTTTATTTTAGAAGAGATGATCTTTAGCTTGCTTTGGAATATAAAATAGACTTTAGTGGCCATTTGTTTTTTTTCCTCAACATAAAACATAAGAAATGTACAATTAAATTTATTTTGGAGTCATTTAACAACTGCCCTGTTACAAATTCTTATGAGTGATAGTTGCTAAACACAGCAAAAAAGAGCAAAACTCAAAGTCAAGAAACTCATTTTATTTACAAAATTTTGCTATATACAAATCATAAATCGCAACTCCGCTTAATGCTACGACAAATGAAGCAGTTTGAGTGCCCATATTAAGCGAATAAATCTGAGTTAGACATCTGCTCTATCTTTCGTTTTTTGCAAAAAGAGCGGTATCAACCTTCATATTTCGCAGGTGTCCAAGATATACATTTATGACCACTAGATGATTGTTTATGGCTCCCCTTTTTTCCACTAAGTTTGCTCTACCTTTTAAAAGTCCCCTTTTTTGCTGCCATTGATGAACCGCTTTTGCTATTTATTAAGCCACCAATTTATCTGATGGGAGGAACCTACTTTTTTGTCTGTAGGCACTGAGACCATCGACCCTCTGATCGTTTGAAACGTCTTGTATTACTCCCGGAGTGAACGTACATCAACTCTCATTGCTGATTCATTGCTACTTTGAAGAAAAACTTTATTGCGATATATTATACCTGACTCACCAACGATATAGAAGAAAGATACCTATAATTTACATTAGCGCTGAATCAGCATTCAACAATGATCCAGTGGAGAAAAGTAAACTTAATAGCAGTGCTGAATCAGCTATGATTTAGCGACGTTGAATTGATCTTTTGGGTTACGAATGGCGTCGATACTTTGAGTTTTTTTTTCAGGAAAAAGTGCAATCTTTTCAATATTGAAAAATGTGGAAGAACTTTGTATTCGGGGGTAATTTAGTTTTTGACATTTTTGTTTTCCACGCAAAATTGGATAGCACAGACAGACATTGAATTGGGTCAAGTGATATATCACATTGAAGCCCTTTCAGTCGTGATTCGAATGACATTGAAATTCTTGTAACACAATTTCTCAGAATTTAGAAAAGCCGGTTTGGAATTTTAGATTTTTGGTCTAATTTCGAGCTAACAAATTGATCATACAGGCTTACAATTAAGCCGTGAAAACTTAGTTTTATTGGAACAAAGTTAATTTTCGGAAATTTTTTTCCGCCATTTTGGTAATCAAAAACTTCAAAAAATCAAAAAACTTCTATAAAAAATAGTAAAAAAAACTTGAAAGTTTTCAAAATGGTTTTTTACGACTTTTTGTTTTTCTAGCTATTTTTAACAAAAAAAAGTTTTCTGCTTGGCCTATTTAGTTATGCCTGACAGTTTTTTAAAACTTTTGTTTCTTTCTGATATTTTATCACGCCACTTTTTTATCAGCGAAACTAAACTTATTTGCAGGAATAAAAAATTATAATTTACATTCTTTCAAATTACTGTAACTGTTTCCAAAAACTATGGTCGGAACCATGTGCTACTTGGACAGAAACCGTCTATCCTTGTTCTTATATTGCATTTAGTTACAATGCAATCCAGAGTAAAACAAATAGAAAAGAATGGGTGATAATTTGTGCCGGTTATGTTTGCCTTTTCAGTAGAATTAGTTTTCCAAGAGAGAGAAAACAGTGTAATTATTGAATGCGACAACTTTCAAGGAATTAAAAAGAATGATAATTTTATGAGGTTTTTCCTGCCAAATTTGACTACTCCAAGGAAAGCCGGTAAGGGGTTAAAGAAGTAGAAAAAATCGAAAAAGTTGTCTCAGTGTCAAAAAAACTGATCTTAATTTTTTTTTCTTTTTCATACCACATTAAATACGAAATTAGACAAAATAAAGGTCAAACCCTCAAGTTATTTTTTAAGGGTTTCATTGCTACGTCAAATTTTGATAAGCAATTTGTGCAAGTGTTCACCTTTTTTAGTATTTTTTGCAAGAAAAAATAGGAAAATCCAACAAACAATTAAGACGCATTTTCCGAGTTTTAAAATATTTCCTTGATTTTGAAATTCTTCTTCATTTAGGTCGGAACCTTTCATGAGCCTGTTATCCTCGACTTAGTTATATGATGACTTTTTTTGAGTCAATTGAAACCCCTATAAACGATTTTCTGAAAAACTATTAGACATCGGTCCTAATTCCTAACAAACTGATGTGGGTGTCTGCGAAAAAACTATTTCTTGGTGGAGATCCGCGTCTAAATTTTGGACGACTAACCAATTCTCCGCTGTCAGACCGGATAATTCGAATCCCGATTGACATGGCTTTGTTAAGGGTACCAACAAATTCTGCAGAACGTTTCTGAATTTAGAAAAAGTGTTAGAAGCTCGCTTTCTGGAATTATTAGTTACAGAAAGCGGTGAAAAGAAAACAGAACTTTAATCGAACTTTATCAAAGTTTGTTTATTTACTTTCTATTCTAATTTATCCTGAGTAAAATCTTAACAGGCGGGCGTCTTCTATTTTCTTCGGCGTTTAAGGACTAAGAAATATCAATCAGAGTATATTCTAATAGTTGTGGTTAAAATATGGGCGTTTCATTTTGTCATTTTTTGCTCGTCAGTGATTTCCATGAATCAAACGCAATCTTTAATATATATTTTCTCTGAACGCGTATCGGTTGAAATCTAGAAAAAAATTTCTTCTACTAAGTTTAAATTAAATTTTCGTTAGCTGAAAATATTTTTAAAATTATTATTTATGTATTCACAATGAATTTATGAGTTGCACATCGCAAGAACATCAGTTTTGGATAGTTTTTTCCATAATTGGACGAAAATCATTTTCTTCAAGATGAGGATTCCAAATTGTCGGATAGAACTGAAAAGAGTTCTGCAGAAAACATGATGAAGAAGTTTTAACACAACCGTTTTTCATTTCTGCCTCAAATGTTGGAAGTTTCCAGTTATTGTTTGTTACATAATCGGGAAAGCAGTAAGAAGTTTCCGTCGGAAACGCCATTTCGAGCCTGAATTGATTTTCATTGCTGTTTTGTTCATCACTGCCAATAATATTTTCGATCGAAAAAGTCAAAGCTCGTGGGACACCTTTTCTTGCACCTGTGAACGCCTTCCTCTTGACAGACGAAATTCCGTCCTCTGCCAGATTCGCACCGCCTTCCACCTGCTTGAAACGTTTTCTTCGCCTCAATAGCGATCCATTTTCAAACATGTTTGCACATCTTGGATGAAGCGACCATAGACAACCTTTTCCCGGTCGATCGTTCGGACGTGAAATTTTAATGAAGCAGTCGTTAAAAGATAAATTATGACGTAGTGAGTTTTGCCATTTTTGGGTATTTTTGCGGTAAAAGGGAAAATGATCAGTGATGAATTTGTAAATTTCGCTCAGTGGGAGCATTTTGGCGGGCGAGTGTTGAATTGCCATTGCTGTTAGGGCTATATATGAAAATGGGGGTTTAGCTTCACCGTATGAATCGCGGCCTGGTCTTGGCATTTTTAACAAGTAGTTTGATTTTAGTGAGTATTTGTAATAAACGAATTGATATAAGTACCAAAAAGTTATCAACTAATTTACAAAAAATTCAATGTGGGGGTATACTTCGATTTTGATTAAACTTTTGAGAATATATATTTTTTGTAGATGTTAAATGCTGAATTTATTCGATTTTGATTAAACTTTTGAGAATTTATATTTTTTGTAGATTTAAAATGCAGACTTTAGATGCAGAATTTTTCTTTGAAATGCGAGAATCCGTCAGAAAGAATCAATTAAACAGGACGAATCCAGTCCGCTAAGGAAATTGACTGAAATTAACAAATGTAACTGCTTCATCTCTTTAGCTGGACAACCTGTTATTGTTCTACTGGGCAGTCAGCTCAATTGGAAACATCCAATCATATCAATTTCTTTTCCCGGCTGGATGCGCCCTGCTATAATTTATGTTTTAATTTCGCCCATTTATCATCTTCACAGTTGTCTCTTCAAAACATTGTCTCTTTCTGCTGGATATAATTCGAACAAAAAGTGGAACCTGATCTAAACTACATTTTATGATTGGATAAATTAGATATTTTACCAATGTAAAGTAATTAATATTAACCAATCATGATCCATCTAACTAACAATCCACTTATTTGTAAGTGCTGAAATTACTTGTAATTTCAGCACCAGAGAGATTTGAATTTAACTTAGAAATTAGTTGACTCTCCAAGAAGACTTCAGCAACCGCAATAAACCAGTATACCCTAGATCTATTGAGCCTAGCAGAGACTAGTTAAACAACCTGAGACTAGATAGTGTAAGAGTAAGATTAGGATTGGTATTAGACTAAGAAGTTGCACGAATCTATCCGGCCGAAAATAAGATAGCGTGACGAGCAGACGGTGTACCCTATCCGAAATTACTCTATGAGTTATACACCTCGGTCCTAACTCATCTGTTGCGAACATAAGTCTCGAACAAGACCTTAATAGCTTAGAATTAACCAATAATAGATTAGAATTTAGACAAAACATTTACAAAATGTTATACGACAATAATTTAATCGAAATGTCTCTACGACTCAATAGATCAGAGCCAATATTCCGAACGATAACAGAACTACCCGGAATTGCAAGAAGACCTCGAACCAGAGACGACATACGACAAAGTAGAAACTTACCATATAGTTATATGATAGTTCGGCAAAAGCCAACACAAACTTTTGTATTTAGAATACTACTAGCAATGAATTTAGATTTTCATTTGCAAACATAAAATCTTGAAGTCAATCTTCAAAATCATTTCAGGCGCTAAACCAAATTATTAATATACAATAACGATTGATAAGGAGATCTCAGATCGTTTTCCTAAAATTCTGCAGTAATATACAAAACATGTTTGAAAAATATTTATTGCAAAATCAAAATAAAAATTAGTAGCATGACAATAAATGGTTAGTAATTATAAATCATCCTGTTGTTCCAGCTTCATCACCTAAACATAACAGCATTCATAAGCTCACTAATATCATAAAAACACTAAATCTTTTCTCTACACAAATTTAAATCATTATTAAAACTTAAATTCACTTAATTTTAAAATCAGATCATCAAGGCTTATCCTTGGATCTTAAATCATTTCCTACTTAATTAAATTTAAAACTTGATCATCAAGGCCTATCCTTGGATCAAAAAGAACAACTTTGTTCTCCCCCACCCACTTAACTAGTGTCTAACGACCTCAAACGTCGATTCACTATCCAACCCTTTCTAAAAACCCAGGACTAATAGAAATTTTTAAACAAACTAATCATTCAAATTAGGATAAACAGTGAAGAACTTCGGTTATTCATCCTTCACTTGATCCCCCCTCTTACCAGACCCAGGATACATCTTAGACTTAGTAAGTTTTAAAATAGTATCTAACGAACTACTCGCGTTCTAATTATACCTGAACCTTGTGGATCGATTTACTATTCTCCAACCCTTGAACACAATCACTACCCTTAAGTAAGATTAAGTAAGTTAACACCTTAGCTTATACTAGCCACGAGAAAGTATAAAATCAATCTTCGGAATCGATATACTTTTCTCCCCAACCCTGAACAAATAGACCCAGGTTAGGCTAACCAAAAAACCGTAAGGACTAACAGTCTAAGTAATAGAAATCATTTAACAACCTTTTGCATCCGTCATCCTAAACCTTATGTCATTTAAAAAACTAGGAAATAAACAAACAATCGTTTTACACAATTGTGAAATAGATAACAAAAAATACGATCTTGTAATCACACCACACACACAAACAGTTGGATATATCAGAACAAAACGACAAACACTAAAAAGAAAAATAATAACCAAACAAAGACAAATTACACGAAAAAGATTTTCCAAAAACCGCAACGCATTTTCAGAATCAGAAACCAGCAGTTTAGACGAACTTTATAAATTAAAGGAATCTATAGATAAAAATTGCCCCATTCACGATCAATTATATTTTTCCGACTCAGAAACAACCTCAAATTCATCAAAAAGAGGAAAAAGAAGAATAAAAAAGCAATATAAACACAAACCGGTACATTTATACAATTGGAACCAACCAATTAGACACATTGATAATTACATATTAACAGTCATCAAACCAAAAAATGAGCTCAACACACACCCCAGGTGAAGAAAGTCCAGATGATGATGATATCTTCCCCTTTATCGTAGATGCAACCACTGATAGAGGACAGCATATATTTTGCAAAAATTTACTCTTAAATTTGTTTGAACCCGGAATCAGTCCATGTAAAACAGAGTTCCCAGATGTAAAAATCAAAAGACAAATTATCGATCACTATTTGAAAGATATATGTAACTTAACACAACAATACGGAATCTACTCCATAGAATTCAACTCACCAAACCAGAATCACAGCAAATATGTAATTCAAATAGACGACCTTGATTTAGAATTCTCAAAAGTATTCTCAGAATATATAAAAAGCATACAATATCATAACTCACAAAGAGCAAACTCCATATTCACCAATGAAGTTTTTGCGATAATATATAGTTATATCTCGATATTAGAAAACGAAATCCAGATACCAAATGTCTCACCGACAGAAACATCTAAACATATAAGAGTACGACATGAAATCACACTACTCTCTAGTTTTCTAAATATAATTAAAGAAAATTTCACGAAAGATGAAGTTTCACCACATACAAAACACGACTTACAAAAAATTTTGGCATGGTTCATAATAGATTATTTCACACATAATATTGATTTAATTTCACAAGCAAGAAAAAATTTTAGACCCCAAAACTCAAACGATGATACAGCCATCACAGAACAATCAGACTATGTTTGGGACCCCGAATGGTCTCATCCCGCATTCATAAACTTCCCACAATCAATCTCAAGTCAAGCAATAAGTACAATATCTTATGTAAGAGATTATGTAAGAGTAATACCATTAACCATTGATGCAACACCATTAAACTATAATACATTTTTACCTGATATGCAAAATAATAGTTTAAACTCCACAGTCATACACAATGAAAACCTCAATGGAACTAGAAATCTCACTCAACAAGATATCCAGACACCATCACATTTCATAAATGAAGAAATCGTACACACAACAACTACACAACAAAGTATTTCACCAATACGTCCAAATTTAACAAAACCAAGAAATACAAACCCTTCACAAACACAAGTAACCTTACAATCAACCGTTAAACCTTCGGTTGCCCCAAAATATTCACACATGGATTACCAAACATACAGACCCATGACAATACCGCCAAAAACACGCAAAACGTTCACTAGAAACAATTTTACAGACCATAATTATAATTACACACATCCATCAAAAACAAATTATCCCCCACGAAAAAATTTTAGTAATTATACAAGATCTCGAAACTGGGATAACCCAATGGCACAAACTAATTCAGTAAACTTTCAAACAAATTTACATCCTTCACAGGATCGTAGTGAAAACTATCCATTTTTCCAACAAAATAAAAATAAAAAACAAACATCTTATCAAATGGATTACTTATCCTCAGATGATGATGTTTTACAACCAGATATATTTGCACCATATAATCAAGAATATCGTGGACAAGGAGTACAGAAACCACATACAAATCATAGAATTTTTTCTCCACAACCGATAGATACACAAAATCAACAACCAATTCAACAACAAAACTCAATTAATACACAATATTTTCAACCAATTCAGCAACAAAACCCAATGATCACACACTGGTATCAACCAACACAAATGCAAAATGAAATACCACTCCCATATTATCTTCAACAACACGAAATAACAAGAAATCAACTTTCAAATTTTTCTCAAATACCAAATGCAGCAGAATCATTACAAATGACAATGAATCCATACCTTATGGGTGGATCATCAATAACATCAAATAAACCTTTAATGGTATTCACCGGAACAGACCCTGAATATTCTGTAGAAGACTATTTAAATGCGGTAACAGCAAATTTGATTTTAAATATAGGACCTGAACCAATTAATACGCCACTACATCAAAACTGGATACATCGACGCACAGCGTTGATACAAACAACTTTAGACGGCGCAGCCCAAAAATGGTTTTCAGTATTGCCTATAGAAATAAAATCAAATTGGAAAAGGTTTACACAAGAATTTTCAAAAATGTTTGACTCCGAAAGAAACAAACAACAACAAAGAGTTTTATGTAATGAAATTCGCAGATTACCAAATGAAACCATCAAGCAATTAGCAGTACGTATCGAAACACTAGTTCGAAAAGCATATTCATTAAATACACACGACTATAAAAACACAAAGATGACAGAAATCTTAATGATGACCTTAACACCGCAATTAAGAAAAATAGCAATAAAAAAGAGAGCATCCCATCCTTCTTCAATTCGAGAACCCGATTTAGATTTTCGAAAACTAGGAGACAAACTAGAACAAGCAGAAATCACAATGAAACTCGAAGAAACAGAAAATCTGAAATTACAATATGTTAACCGAATCGAAACAAATACCACAAGTATCAACATCATACAGGAATCAGATACAGACCTCGTTGAAAAAATCACTGAAATACTCAATATTTACGAAAAACACCCAAACTTTAAAGGCAAACCATCTTTCAAAAAATGGTGTAATTATTGCCGACGATACGGACATAGTATTTCTGAATGTAGACAAAAACAGCAAGACAATCAAAATAAACCTCAAAAATATAAAGAACCAAATAAATCATTCTATCAATACATGAAAAAAGATCAAAATCTACCGAACAAAACTGTGTACAGCAACAACAGTTCAGGAAAACCACTCCCGAACAATACAAATTATACAAGAAATCAATCACCATATAACTCAAGTTATAGAGGAAGATCACCAGAACGAAGAAATACACAAAATTCATCACAAAATCACTACAATTTCTAGATCTAATTCCCAATCAAGGAATAATTACTATCCAAACAATCAATCACGAAATTCATCATACAATAGGAATAGAAACTACTCCAATAATCGGAATAGAAGTTATTCAAACAACCGAAACCAGAATTACCCGAATAATTGATCAAGGAATAACTCATATAATAGATCGAACTATAACAGACCAAACAATAATTACCAAAACAGATCACGAAATAATTCACAAAATTGACATTCAAGTTATAATAATCGTTATAGAAATTATTCCCAATCACCACACAGGAATAATAACCATTATAATAATTCTAATAGTCGCCATAGAAGTAGTACACCTAAACACCAAAGGAATATAAATCAAGTACAATCAAATCCAGAAACAACATCAGACCCTCCAGGTATTGACGGCACAGTAAATGATATGTTACAACTCAATCAAATAAACTGTGAATCATCAGACTCAGAAAGTGAAACAGAAAACACTATCTCCATCAATATGATAGCAGTCGAAAATGACTATGAACCTATTATATATGAACAACCATTTTCATCACACATATATGAAAATCAATCAGAACTCCTTCACAATTATTACATTGAACCCATCCATTCCACACCGACGACGCAAAAAACTAATGAAATTAACACTACAAATCAACCCAATGAGAATGACAAGACAAAATGCTTAAATACAAATCACATCTATCAAAACATACAAAAAGAACAACCCAAAGAAAAAATTTGGACAATACCATTTCTTTTAGAAAGTCCAAGAAGCAAAGAATTTCAACCACCAGATCTTGAAATTGATTTTTTTATTGATTCAGGAGCAGAATCAAATATAATAAACATTCCCACATGGAATGAAATAAAAACCTTACACCCAAAGCTAACACCTCTTGAAACCTCCAGTAAACTAGCAACAGCACAAGGATCAACATTAGTAAACTATGGAAAAATTCAATTATTTCTTCTCCCCACAAGAACAATGGAGCAAAATAAAATTTTAACTAAACCATTTAAACAAATATTCCATATCACTGATATTAAACACAATATCATTGGAATACCATTTATCTCTAAATATATACCAACAATCAACATATTAAACAGTAAAATACTAATCAAAGATAAATGCACAAAATCAAAAGACACATCCCTAACATTTTTTCAAAGATTAAACAATCAACCACCATTCTTTTCAAAATTTTATCCAATATATAACCAACAAAGAAAACACCTGAAACCACTATCAGGAAACATATATAATTTTTCAATAAAACAAGTTCACCAATATGATAAAAAACAAAACAAACAACACCTCTATATGTCAGACTTTGAATTCAAACCTATCCATAAGTTTTTCAAAATCACAATCTCATCCATAAAATATTTGAAAAACTCGAATTCAGATATTATTTCTCTACATGTATACAACAATACACCCTATCAAGTAACATTACCTTTAGGACTTTTAGGCTATTGCGAAACCAACGCTACAATATCACCAATATACGAAATAGCATATCGCGTAAATAATATACTCCAATTATTAGATATTTGTCAATCCACAATTCTTAATGAAGAATTATCCATAAATAATATAATAAGTAACGAAAAAAGAAATACGGATTATTTCACAAAAACCCCATATTTCAAACCGACATTCAACATAAATAACTACACAGAGAATCAACAGAAATTTTTAACAATGTTCAATTTCCAACATTCACAAATAACACAAGACGAATTTGAAAAATTAGCCAAACAGCTAATTAAATATTCATCAGTCTATGCAACATCCAAATTTGATGTTGGCAAAATCAGCTCATCACTACATCTCCCATTAAAACCAGACGCAGTTTTCAAAAAACAAAGAGCAAGTAAAGTACCAATTCATTTACACGATAAAGTGAACAGATTACTTGATATTTTAGAACAATACAATATAATCTCACCAGTAAATAAAGAAGAACAACCAAAAGGTAACACATTTATCAACCCTGTTATCATTCTAGCCAAAGGAGAATCATTTAAAATCATTCTCGACGCTAGATACCTCAACTCACTCATAGATGAATCAAAGTGTAATTGGCCTATTGAACCAATACAAGTTATTTTAACAAAAATAAACGGAAAATACTTTACAACCGCAGATATGAATAGTGCATACAATCAAATGCCATTAGATGAACAATCGCGACGTTTAACACAATTTGTTATTGGAAACCAACAGTATGAATTCAACCGCTTATTCTATGGAATATCCATAGGACCAGCAGCATTTTCAGCTTTTATGAGCAAAATTTTTCGACCACTAATACTCAAGAAAAACGCAATCACCTATTTAGACGATGTTTTTATGCAATCACAGACTAAAGAAGAAATGTTCAATGTTTTAGAACAATATCACCAAATACTTCAGAACGAAAATCTGAAGGCCGCCCCCGATAAATCACACTTCTTTTTGACAAGAGTAAAATTCTTAGGACATAATATAGAAAGAAAAACAATCACCCCATTAAAATCACGCATTGATGCTATTCAAAAACTCCAACCACCAACAAACAAAAAGAAAATCCAAGAATTCCTTGGAATGTTGAATTTTTTAAGTAAATATGTCTATAAAATGCAATTATACCTAAGACCATTTTATAATATACTTAGACAACAAAGTAATTTTGAATGGAACACAGAACATCAAGCACGTTTTGAAGAAATTAAAAAACTTCTAACTGAACAAATTTCAAACACAATTCCAGATTCAAATCAACCATTTTATGCAATGTGCGATGCTTCGAACTTTGGCATCGGCGCAGCATTATTACAATCACATAATGGTACAAATAAAATGAACCTCATATCAGCAAATTCTCGATTATTCACTCAAGCAGAGCTACGACTCTCAACTCTAATGAGAGAATGTACAGCCATAATATATACACTAACAGAATATGAATTTCTGATACTTGGATCAAAACATCCCACAGTTCTATTCACAGACCATAAACCAATCATCTTTCTTTTTACACAAAAGTCTAATCCAAACCACCGAGTTTATAGATTTCAACTAATTTTAATGAAATTCCCAAACTTACATATAGTTTGGACCGCAGGAAAAAAACTTGCATTACCAGACACCTTAAGTCGAAATACGCCACCTGAATTACTTACACGTAAAACCACAGTTGAAATTCCCAAAAACATAAAATTCTACCTTGCAAAAAACGAAACATCACCCCGACTAGAATGCAAATATGCAGTAAAAACTGACGTTGAACAATCACAGATAAACAATCTACAACACTTCCCACTTTATTTAGATTGTCAAAATAATCACTATGAAGTTGACCTACTTGGAACATCAACTTTTAAACCAATCCCATATTCACAATGGATAAAAAAATAACACCCAACAAAAAAGAGTAAAACAACACTCGCATAAAAAAGACCTTTTTCCACTAATTGAAAAAGAAAACCTAACTGATAAAATAAATTTATCAGGACCACAAACAATCGATTCAAAATACACAATAAATCAAGTTTTTGATCTCCATGACCCACTTGATACAATACCCTTATCTAAATTAGAAATTGAAAACATATTTCTCCCCCCAACAGAAACAATTACAATTTCAACACTGAAACAATATCAGAAACTTGACCCGGTAATTCGACAACTAAAATCATGGCACAAATATAAAACTAAACCCGTCAAGGCAGATACAACTATTTTAGGAAATAAAACACTCCTCCGATATTTTCGAAAATTCAATAGTACAACAATTAACGAAAACACAGACCTTCTAGAATACAAATTAAATGATTCTACAGTTCCCTGTCTCCCTCTAAGTATGATTCTCATAGCTTTTAATATTTCACATACACAAAATATTAAAGGACACTCTGGATCAGAGAAAACATATTCAAATTTTATACAAAACTTTTATTTCCCAAATGCACCAATTTGGATAAAAGTACTATGCAATGACTGTATAGTATGTCAACTAAATAAACCTTATCCAAATCAAAAACAAATAGCACAAAAACAAGACTTTAAAGGACAAAGTTTGTACTTTAACCACCGTATCTCCTTTGATACAAAAGGACCAATTTCACCCTCATCCGAAGGAAACTCCTACATTATGGTAATTGTTGACGCGTTTACACATTATGTAGCACTTAACCCAGTACCACATTGTAACGCTTATTACGCTTACACAACACTCTATGAACACTGGATAGCCAAATTCGGACTACCAGAAATTTTAGTTACAGACAACGGTACAGAATTCATAAATAATGAAATCATCACACTATGTCATCTATATAACATCAAACACAAACCCCGTATATCTCACGCACCTTGGACAAACGGCTTAGTCGAAGGTATGAACCGTTCATTACAAGAATATCTCAGATGTATCATCAATGGAAATGATACAAGATACACCGAATGGTCAGCAGATGTAAAATTATTTCCCTTAGCATATAATTCACAAGTCACGACAACTCTAGGAATGGCACCATATGAAATGGTTTTTAACCAAAAGCCACGCAAACCAATAATGTTTACAGCAAACTCTCATAAAAACGCAAAAGGTTATTGTCAACCAAATAAAGACTCAATCTGTTATAACCTACCTTTACATACACACGATGAAGATCATTTTCATCACCCACAAATTCATAAATTAGCCTCCGGTACACACACCGAATGGATTTTAAACAGAGATAAAAAACACAATGAAATTTACCAAAAAGTAACAAAAAAGTTGTTACAAAGGCAAAACATTAATGAACAAATAAATTCACGCTTTACACCAGCCTCCGATTTAAAAATTGGAACATTTGTTTTAATACCCAATTTTAATACTCAAAAAGGAATTTCAAAAAAATTACAACCCCTTCGTAAAGGACCATACCAAATAATTGCAAAACCCACTGATGTCACATATAAAATCACCGACTCAGACAAAAAAGAAATCGTTCAACACCGAAATAACCTATTACCTTATTATCCAAAAGAACACGCACTCCGCGAACTAACTCAATTATATTCTTTTACAGGTTTACAAGTTATTCAAAATGACCCACATACGGAAAATACAACAAAGGAACAAAAAGATTTTCACCTCAAAAACCAAATAACAAAATCAACCACCACAAAAAACAATACAAAAAATCTAGATCAAAATACATCTCAAAAAGAAAAAAAAATAGAAAAATGACAGAACAAATAATACCCCAAGAACAAATTGACAAATCAGAACATAGAGAGTCTTCACGACTTAGAAACCAACCACGTAAAAATTATAAATTATTCATCCCACAATCTAAAATATTAAAGAAAGTCGAATTTCAAAAACAACTTTAATTTTGTATTTTACAATCTTAGACCTTTGAAACATTTTGAATTTTCATTTTTCAAAATAACATGCTGACAAACACGCAGCGATTCTAGTTCATAATTAGCCAATAGGATTCATCCAATCCGTCACCTTCTCTAACTCTAACACAAACCAACTAGACGAACGATATTAAACTCCAGGCATATCTATAACTATAACTTTACGACCTCCAGGTCAAAAATAAGCAAACCACTCCAACTTGACAACTAAAATAAATATCACCATAATATCATAACCCTCCCTTATCTAATAAACCAAAGATCAACAATATTTCCCCAACTCAGACCTCAAATATCCCCCAAACAAATATGTTAAATTAGCCTAAAGAAAAAGAACGACAATTTTAATTAGCCTAAAGTATAAAAATCTCAAAAATACCCCAGATCATTTGACAAATGAAAATAAATACAAAGAAGACCTCCCGATCACCATAAAAATTGCCCCCAACAATTTTTCACAAAACTCAACCCACTTGTCAAAAAACCAATAAATAATCCGACCACACTTGAAAATTGCCCCAAACAACAAAAAAAATTCGATCAAGAAGTCATTTCTTAAATGCTCTTCTATCAAACAGTCACTAAAATTATCACAAACCTCAAACAATTTTTTACGATACTTGAAACTTTCATAATATTTCTTTTTGATATCCTTGAATCTTTTCTAATAATTTTAATCATTTTTTGTAATATTTTTTTAATTTTCTACACTATATTCGAACTATTTCTCCATTTTCAAAAACCCTTGATTATATCCACAGGTACGATTCATACAACTTGTCTAAATGATACGAACTATTTTCAGTAGAACTGATATTTTTCTACTATTTGTAATTTTCATAACATTTTTATCATCCCTCTTTTTGACCATATGCAAATGTATAAAGAAAGCAATCCTCACATTTGCCCTAGCAACAATCCTTCTAATTCTTTTTTTAGAAGAATACTATAATAAACATAAATTTTTTCACTAAAAGAATAGACCAAAAAAGCTATCAAAAATTGCTACCCAACAATCACATAGTCAGTCTTCACCGACATCAACCCAAGAAAACCCGACACCACTTTCAACTACCCAAAACCCCCAAACATCTACACGAATTTCTTTTCAAGATAACCCATATACCTTTGAAGAACGACACGCTCGCTTATCAGAACCACTAGAACCAGTTCAACGACAAGCACCTCTAAGCGAACCAACATATAACTTATACCCAACACTACCACAAGATTTTAAGTAGAATAAGAAATCCTAGTCAAAACCAAAATACAGTCGAAATAAATAGACAATTTATACATCCTCGACGAAACAGAAATTTTCAAACTCCCCGAGTTCATTTTGATATACCTCAATCCCCATCACAAAACACTCCAGAAAACCCCATTGGTATATTACCAGAAACCCCTACGCTTCTTTCACAACGTAGCACCTCAAGCCTACCATCGGATTACTTAGGTTCAACACCAACATCTGAACAAATACGTGAAAATCCTTTTAACCCCCCAAACCAAGCATCACGACTACCATATTGGACAACACATTCATTCACACAAGGTAAACTAAATTTAGTAAATGATCCAATAGATATTTCTACGGATACAACAACATCCTCATCACTACCAGAAACATTATCACTACCATCAACACCATCAATAAGCCAGATTTCACCACCACCTTTTAACTTAAATTTCCCAAATAACCTCGACGCTCGATATCGAGAACAATCATCAACAAATATTCCTTTAAGACTAGATTGGAATACATTTACAGCACCTCCACCATTATTTGGACAACATCTAGAAAGTAATCGCCTTCACAACTGGGCACTTAATAGACTACAATATAGACAAGACATTCACGAAGACATTCGTGCTCATAACATCCAAATACTCCAACAGAATAATCTACAATTAAAATTTGAAATCACGGTTAAATTAAACAACATTACTCAACATCCCTATCCATTAAGTCCACCAAATATAACAGCTCAATCCCTACCACCACCATTTATAACAACTGAAGTAATATACAAATACGACAGATATACCAAAAAGACAATTGGTTACATCACATTTTATAACCCATACTCAGGATTGTCATACACATGTATATTCTAAAAATTTTAATTTTTCTCCAACTCCTTTTTCTAATAACCTCAAATCAAAACATAAACCCTTCCCCCCGCACAGGACCACAAGATTTATTAGTAACACATTACGATTGTGAAGAAAACGAACAAAAAACACTACACAAGTATGCAATAAATCAAGTATCACAATGCGAAACAGAACTCCAAGCCATAGAAACTACAAATGTAATCGCAACACTTTACTCAAAAGCCCGAGCAACAACAGTTATAGGATATAAATTCACAGCAACATTTTCTGAAAAGAAAGTACACTGTTCACAAGTCTCAAACGGAAATAAAAACCGACTTGACCATGAATCATTCAACCAGAGTAATATAGAACGACTTTTACATCTCAATCCCGAAGATTGTAAAAACTAGTTACTCCGACTAAACATCACAAAAAATAAAAACACAGATAGAAAGTTAGTATATTTCCAAGTTTTTTCAGATTCTGTACATCAAGCAGAACTTGAAAGATATCAAGGACATATAAAATTAGATGAAAAGTACCCATATAACGGCGCACACGGACGATTAACTTATGGTATACACGATAAACACTGGATACCACACATTGGTATAAATGACCCATCAAACTGCAAAGCAGACACAAAAAATAAAGGATACCAAGAAATAATGTTTTTCGATTGGAAAATACAACTCGAAAAAATACAACTCACACGAGATTTATCAGACAACACAATGATCTATCAAGGAATCAGATTACCTTGTAAAAACGACCAAGGTTATTGCGACCCTACAACACGAACACAAGCAACAATTGTTTGGTTCCCCGAAGACACATGTACAACATTTCAAGTAGCAAAAATACACGCTCGTATGATAAAATTTCACGAAAAATATTTTATACAATCAATACCATATGAACAAGTAAATCCATTACGAAAAATAAGTTCTAATTTTAGAAACATTCATAATATAGAAAATAAATTAACACGTTTTCAATTATATCAGGAAACAGAACTTGCATGTAAATATAAAAACCCACTTTACAAAACACAATACTCCGAAATATTAGTTGAATACGAAAAAGGATTCGACATGACCACTGGAAAAATAAAAGTCGACCCATACGCCACAAGTCATCCTCCAAATGAAGGAACATCATACATACCAGTTCATTTTCAAAAAAATACAGGTCAACCTGGTGGACATTTAAAGCCCCAAGACGACCAAAGCACACGTTTACAAGAACTATCACTAATGAATAGTACATATTTCGGTAATATCCACTATGATATTCACTTAGATATGAAACTAGACTACACGATTAGCCGAATTTTTCAAGAAATGTCACTCTCTGAATTAGAAACACTACACCAACTATGCGAATTAGAAAGAACACAAATATTACAATCACTTGCACTAGCAGTATTAAAAATACCCTACGCAGGATATTTACTATCAGGAAATAGATCAAATTTTTTAGACTATGAAGGAAACATTTTATGGTTTTATACTTGTACCAAAAAAGTATCACCACTATACGTTTTTGAAGACAAACGTTGCTATAAAAGAATCCCTATCTTTTATAAGAATAAAGTACATTTCGTTGACACACTTTCAGGAAGAACCTATTTCTGGGATACGGCAGTCCCATGTGGATCAGAAAATAGCCACAATGTAGTACAACTAAACCCTGATAAAGATAAATATTACCTTCTCACCCCATATCCCACATTAATGCAATCACTCAAAAAATTTTCACCAGAAAGCATTCGCGCTATCGCTCGAAACCCAAATATAGACTTACAATCAATAGGAATATACTCAAAATCAGATATTCATCATCACATTAGAACACAACAATTCCAAGAATTATTAACACAAATGGACACAATACAAAGACAATCAATTGACCAAAACTTACGCAAACTTGCCGAAACCGCAGGATTTGCAGACATCTATACGCAAGACTATAGCGGATATTTTAAAGACATTAAAGATTATATATATCTAAACGGTGAAAAATACCGTCCCCAAGATATATCACCCATCAATATTTTTAGCTTTGTTACACTCAAGAATGAAATTCTTGATTTTCTAGGATGGCCCTACTACATCTTAGAAAAACTGACTATTTTATACGCAATGTTTAACTTTATTGGATTTCTTTTTTCACTCTTAAAAGGAATCTATAACACATGTGCAATATACACACAAGTCAATAGACAAGCAAGTGTAGCACGCATACTATTTGCAGGATTTTTTTGGAATTTTTTCTACATCAATAAACAAAATTCTTTTAGATGCACAAATAAAAGAATACAACACAAAAATAGAAACAAGACAGAACACATACGACGAAGAACATAACAATGTAGACACAACGCCAACAGCACCACAGTTACCACCCCTACCACATAACCATCCATTATCCCTAGTCCCACGTAATTTTCGAAACTTAGCAATAACACATAACCCAAATTTTAGACCAACCATATCACAAAGTCCCATCCAACATATAATGACACGCCACTCACAAGATGAAAATACTTATGAACAAATTATAGAACAACCCCATACCACCGCCTTTCAGTCTCAAAATAATAATTTTTTTTAGCCCACGATGAGCCGACAACTTGGATCCCTACACCGTTCAAATTCCCACCCAACCAACCTCACTACTCCAATTACAATAATACCACTTTTTGCTTTCCCACCACCCGATTTCCCAACCAGTAATGTAACATCAGGCATGAATTCCGATACTAATTCACACATCTCAGTTTTATACTCCACATCACAACTCAATAACCCGAATGTTGAAACCCCCGATGATTTTGCCGACTCTGAACCATCTCCATCCAATAATTTTCCCACCAACCCCTCAATTTTTTCCCAACCCCCTTTTCAACCAATGACACCAAATAACCCTGTCCCCACCAATTCTACACCCTCTTATGCTTCCCAAGTCACTCCAACTTATTCTTCATATCATTCAGACCGATCATCCAATTCTCCAGATACCCCCCAAATCTCCCCAGAACTAGATAGTTTTATTACATTACAACAACAACCCTACCACCTTGACACCTCCACCATAAACCAAATTTCATCGACAATAGATTCATCCAACCCTCCTACCCCTACACCCTCTTCAATTTATACCGAATCACTAGCACCATCATCCACATCTGCTGAATCTTCACTCAGCACTAATAGAGCTTACCGCACTTTTAAAAGAAAATTCCCCAACCATCCTTTCCCAGCAAAACCAGGAACAGCCCGTGAATATATAAATCATCCAAAACACACTAACACAAAAGAATTTTTAGCTATCACCTTACCCTCATTTCCACAATACACCTTAAACACCCCTCACGACACTAACGAAACACGCAGCTTTGTAGACGAATACGTTTTAATGCCTACTCTTTCTTGGACCTCATATTATCATTTTACTAATCCCCTTTGCTTACCTTTATCTAACACTCACATCGATATAGAACGAAATAAGGACATGCTATATCGACTCACTACACCACTAACACCTAGACAATTTACTTACATTGGATATAAAAAATCACTAAAAACACACACTGCACCCCGAGCTAATGAATATACACTAGAATATTACGATCATAACATCATCAGAGCTAACCAAGATCAATTTTTAGACGACGATCGCTTCGCTAACCCACAAATCACCGAGAAATTTTTCATTAAAACACCATATGTATTTACACTAAATATCTTCGATCGCAAGTTTGACCACATTATTTCAGAAGCACTAACAGACACACAAGCCTACGAAAGTTTTAAAGAACGCTTCCAAATATTTTCACTAACCTTTCATTTCCTTGCACCACATGAAAGAGATTTGCACTGCTCACACGATATTATGTTGCGCACTAAACAAACACACACATATACATATTATCGTTTCATCCAAAATCACTTTGACCTACACACTCCCTCCAGACAACCACACCATCGTTTTCAATTCATCAATTCCAAATACACATCACCATTCTTTCTTAACTTCACATATTGCATTAAAGATACTAACCTTCATGGTATTCTTCGAAATTATGATCCCATAACCCAAATGTATATCTCCTGCCCCATCACCAAGACACTCAACGCCGAAGAATCCCGACCCTTCCTTATCCCACACGAATTTGTACAACCTATAGAAATCCCCATTTTAGAATTCATCCACAACACTAAATTCAATCACAAATTATATAATCTAATCCAAAACACACCTTACGAGTTTGCAGTTGGCACTGAAGAACTAACCACCATTAAAGCACTTCAATTGCTTTGGCCACTGCTTCAAACTAAAAATATCATCCGCATCTTAGCTAAATTACTAACAACTTCAGATCTCATCCACGACATCTTCCCCCACGGTTTCTTCCCCGACGACTAACAGGTAAGTATGAACTAAACATATTATTAACTAGTTATTAAAATTAGAAACTAACCATTCTTTATTCATGTCTTCTTTAAAATTTTAGCCTTCATCCAACGATCATCTGAAAGATTCACAAAAGAAAAATAAAAAATAGCAAACTTCTTCAAACACTGTTTAAAACTCTATTAAATTTTTGCACCAACAATTAAATAAATATAATACCAATGCAGTAATTTAATTTATAAATTTTTCCCCCACAAGCAGTAAATCTAATTATGATGAAAATTTGTAACTTAATCTTTCCCAATAAATAGCAGTAAAATTAAAAATTCTGTGTAGTAAATTGATAAAACAAAAATGCAGTACTAACCTTTTGATATTTCCATTCATTCGCACAGAAATTCTATCCACACTCGCACAGCTCGCCCACGAAGAATTGTTTAAAATAATGATTTTCAGTTTCAAGCTTTCACACTCAACAACTCTAACACAAGATAACACGTTTCAAGCTTTCCTTTAACCCGGTTGGAAAGGAATTATACACTAAACAACACTAACCAACGCAGCTTACTAAACACCACAAACCATAGAATAACAGCATGACTAAGAAAAGGAAACCAACGGTACCCAAACCGGATTAACCCAGTTTAAAACTGGATAATTTATTCTTTTGAAGACTATTATAAAGTCTAAGAAAGAAATAATAAAACACAAAAAAGTCGAAAGACAAACCCATACCACAAACAATTTGATTTTTGAAAAAAGGACACAACCAACAAAACATAAGAAAAACCACAACAAACCCAACATAAAACGTTGTCACATAACAGGACCTCTCACAAAAACCGCATGCAATCATACTCCCACTCCTGGCCTAACCCACCAGGAAGGACGTCCTGAGCATGCTCTATAGCCGGCCTAACCCACCGTGCTACATCCACGCTTTGTGACCACACTCCTATTTTTAATAAGAGCTACTCAAGGGTGAGTAACTCTTCAAAATAACTGAACTAAAACAAAAAGCTTTTGTGGAAACAACTAACTAAAATCATAATTAAAAAATATTAAACTAATAAAAGTTTTATAAAATGTAAATTACATTATGCAATACATAGATCAGAATACAACACCAAGGACGAACATCCAAAGACAAAACGACCCCACTACACTCGAAAAAGAATGGCCAACCACAATCAATATGCCGCCCACAATCACAACTCAAAGGATTTAGAGTACGACTTGACTTCGCAGAAAAGGACTTCATTGAACTAGACCAATGACCACCTCGATGTTCAAGTATACGTACAGATCCGAGTAACCAGGCATCCCCTCCACGCACAATCTCCACGCCATTCCCAGACAAGATCAAAACACAAAGAAGTTCTCATCAATGAAACAGAAAAACCTGACATAGCCAACCATTCTGAAATCAGATTTGAGTTTGTTGCGAAAACCCAGTCGTTGTCATGAGATGACACAACGATCGAACCTGGAACTTCTCTAACAAGAGAACCCAGAAGAAATATGATGTTCGCCAAACACCAACGTCCATCATCCATCCTTTGAATTACAGAAAGACTATTCTAAAAAACTCTGTAAAACCCGGATGGGTGGAACCTGATCTAAACTACATTTTATGATTGGATAAATTAGATATTTTACCAATGTAAAGTATTTAATATTAACCAATCATGATCCATCTAACTAACAATCCACTTATTTGTAAGTGCTGAAATTACTTGTAATTTCAGCACCAGAGAGATTTGAATTTAACTTAGAAATTAGTTGACTCTCCAAGAAGACTTCAGCAACCGCAATAAACCAGTATACCCTAGATCTATTGAGCCTAGCAGAGACTAGTTAAACAACCTGAGACTAGATAGTATAAGAGTAAGATTAGGATTGGTATTAGACTAAGAAGTTGCACGAATCTATCCGGCCGAAAATAAGATAGCGTGACGAGCAGACGGTGTACCCTATCCGAAATTACTCTATGAGTTATACACCTCGGTCCTAACTCAAAAGGTCCTTCTTTTCTAGCCATGATTTAGTTTCGCTAGGTTTTTTAAAAAGTGTTTTTTTTTCGTAAACAGTCCTTAAAATGCCGTTTTTGGGCCATTACGATGCCAAACTGCACAAAATTCACAAAATTCACAGTTTGGCCTCGTAATGGCGGCTATTGTTCAAAAGTTTGGGCCAAAAAGTTGACTTTTTCCTTCCTGCGTGTCGTCGACTTCAAATTAATTTTTTTAGGACTGATTGTAGAAAATGAATGTCGTAGAAGGGTGACTTTGGCTGATGAGGGGTTTGATTTTTTGAGGGAGAGACGTCCTGTTCACCACTTCCCCTCATTACCATAATCCACTACTGTTTTCCCGACTAAAAAATTGTTTCAGACCTTTTTTGTTTACTTGTAGCCCCCACTTAATAAGAGAAAACAACCGATTTAAATTCAATTCTAATTGTACTTTTATTAAATATTTAACTAAGCAAACCAAAAAATGATGTTTAAACAATTTATAATACATAATATTAAATTTTCTCAAGAAATTGAAATGTATTGTAATTTTTTCTATCGATTAAAAATATCTTAAAATCGATTAGAATAGGATAATTTGCCAGTATGTTATCAAAACAGACATAAATGGTATATAGTTGATTATAGTGTAGCTGATTATGTCTCAACGTGAGATGCCTTGTCATATTTTGGTTGATCTGACGTCATAATTTTACCACGAAACAATAGTTTCATAACGATCTCTTCATATTAGTTGGAAGGCACCCGCGATAAGTCAAAGTAACTAAGCCACACAAATCATCAATATAAAACAATAAGTTGAAAAGAATATTAAAAAAAAACAGAACAAATTGCATCATGACCACAATTTAATGGATAAAAGATGAACAAAACTATTTTTTTAATTTTCATTTTTTTCATATTTCAAATGGTTTCAAATATTTTGTATCAATAAACAGAATATTTGTATCAATGAAACTAAATTTCTGAAATACCTAAATTACAAGCAACCTAAATGAAAAAAAGATAAAAAAGTGATGAAAATTGAAAAATTAACTATTTTATTTCAAAAAAAAATTGAAAAAACTGATTGTAGAAAAAATGGCTTGGATCACGATTATTTCATTATAATTGATTAAAAATTGATTTACTTACCTAAAAAACAGCAAAATTTAATTCATTTTTCGACTAAACTAATCAATTTTAAATTTCATGGAGCCAGACCACAAAAGTTGCAAAGTTGATTATCAACTCATTTTACTTAGTGCGTGAGCCATCTTGTTTTACGTTGGCACAAAGTTAAACTTATTTTTTTTTATGTCAGCTTTAGAACGTAATTGGATCGTTTTCTTAGCCACATGTTTGAGTAATCTAAGCAAATATTTTTGTAGAGTTCAAAAAATTGAGTTTAAAAAAGCATAATTTTTTTGACGGAAAACCTCAAAAATTTCTTTTATTTTAGAAGAGATGATCTTTAGCTTGCTTTGGAATATAAAATAGACTTTAGTGGCCGAACTGAAATGCATGCCATTTGTTTTTTTTTTCCTCAACATAAAACATAAGAAATGTACAATTAAATTTATTTTGGAGTCATTTAACAACTGACCTGTTACAAATTCTTATGAGTGATAGTTGCTAAACACAGCAAAAAAGAGCAAAACTCAAAGTCAAGAAACTCATTTTATTTACAAAATTTTGCTATATACAAATCAAAAATCGCAACTCCGCATAATGCTACGACAAATGAAGCAGTTTGAGTGCCCATATTAAGCGAATAAATCTGAGTTAGACATCTGCTCTATCTTTCGTTTTTTGCAAAAAGAGCGGTATCAACCTTCATATTTCGCAGGTGTCTACGATATACATTTATGACCACTAGATGATTGTTTATGGCTCCCCTTTTTTCCACTAAGTTTGCTCTACCTTTTAAAAGTCCCCTTTTTTGCTGCCATTGATGAACCGCTTTTGCTATTTATTAAGCCACCAATTTATCTGATGGGAGGAACCTACTTTTTTGTCTGTAGGCACTGAGACCATCGACCCTCTGATCGTTTGAAACGTCTTGTATTACTCCCGGAGTGAACGTACATCAACTCTCATTGCTGATTCATTGCTACTTTGAAGAAAAACTTTATTGCGATATATTATACCTGACTCACCAACGATATAGAAGAAAGATACCTATAATTTACATTAGCGCTGAATCAGCATTCAACAATGATCCAGTGGAGAAAAGTAAACTTAATAGCAGTGCTGAATCAGCTATGATTTAGCGACGTTGAATTGATCTTTTGGGTTACGAATGGCGTCGATACTTTGAGTGTTTTTTTCAGGAAAAAGTGCAATCTTGAACCTGAAGGAAAGTTTCTTTTTAAAAAAAACCGGAAAATTGTTTAAGTGTTTGGTGTCAGATTTTGAAGGTATATTGATTATTTTCTAAACACATGTATGAGTACTCTACATAATTTAATACCTAGAAACCAAAAAATTGAGTTGAAAAATGCCTATTCCTTGCCATTTTTTTAAATGAAAAACCTCAAAAACTTTCCGTGTTTAGAAGAAGAGGTAGTTTTTATTTTTTTCGAGCTTCAAAACAAAGCTCAGTGTCAACTGAAATACATACCAGTTCTTTAGTTCTCAACAAAATTCACACACACACAAAAAAAAACAAATTGTAAGTTCAAAAACTTTGAAGTTTTTTATCCAATTATCAGTTCAAATTCTTATAAGTTAATTGACAGCAAATTGAGACCGAAACTCAGAGTCAACAAAATCCTTTTGTTTATTAGTTTTTTTTTACAAAACCCAATACAGAAATAGCAAATTCTACTCAATACAGTCTCAGAGAAATGAAACAGTTTGATTGCACAAATTAGGTGAACAAATCTGAGACAGACACCTGCTCTATCTTGCGTTTTTAGCCAAAATAGTTTGATATCAATCTTCATATTTCACAGGGATTCAAATATTTGTTCATGAATGCTAGTCATCTGTTTTTGGCTTTCCTATTTTTTTCACTAAAGGTATTATTGCTGACTCATCGAAGATACAGATTAAAAAAACGTAAAATTATTTTTAACGCTGACTCAGCAATGATTTAGCAATAATACAGCTGAGTTAGAATTGATTCCACGTTGATCCAGCGATGAAGAGTAGAATTTTTACTGTGTTTGAATTTATGAATCAGCGACTATTCAGCGATGTTAAATCGATTTTTTGGGTTGTTTTGAATTTTTTTAAAGAAAAAATTACGATCTTGAACCTGAAGATTTTTTTATTATCAAAAAAACTGGAAAAATGTTATTCAGCTCAACAGCTAATTTAATTTGCCTATAAAATTGTTGAAAAGTAACTGTAAAAATTTGTGACGCGTCTTGAATTAGATAAATAAGCTAAGCAAAGGCTATTTAAGCAAAAAAAACTTCCAAAAATCATTTGTATTTTGTGGTTGTTTGGTCCTACTTGGGCAGAAATTGGTAATTAAATTACCGTCACTGTGAAGAAATAATGGGCATAGTGTGACCATTGCGAGACAAAATAAGTATATTACGGCCATTGCGACTCAAATAAGTTTGCTGCGATTTTGTGCTGCCGAAAAAAATCCGCGACAAAACACATATCGCGGCTTTGCGGACCCAAAAAAGGTATGTTGCGACTGTTCCGAATCAAAATTGGAATGTTGCGACCATCACGACCCAAAACAAGCAAGTTTCCACTACAAAAAAAAAGGATTTTAGGACTTTCCGCGACTGTGATATATAACACTATGAACAACAAACAACAATTCAAGTTTGAGACTAACCAACGCAGACATAATCATTAGCTAAAATTGAAACTAAGAAATTTATAAATTGAAACCTTAATTTTTGTTTCGCTACACATTCCCCTACTTGACAATACAAGAACTATAGTTTTAGGTAAGCGTTAAATGAATTTCAAGTATCATCTAGACTACTCGTATCACGGCGACACCATGAATGTTGCGACTGCTTTTTCAGGTGAATGGGGGGTAGATAATGCATCAGAAAAAGTAATGACTTTTCAAAAACCTAAAAATTTTTGAAAATTGTTTTTTTTCGGAAAAAATTTTATAAAGCGTTTTGTTAAGTATAAAACAAAAAAAAACAGACCAAATACGATGCCTGAAGTTGTTTCGGAAAGGTTTCTGAGTTGGATTTAATCGCTGCTTACGCGTTAACAGCACGAAATATATCGCTAAACAACCCAATCCCTAGCACCATTATTTCGTCACTTTCTTCAACCGTTGGAACAGCTAAAATAGCTGTCTGCTGTGCATGCAGGATAAATTGATCCAAATACTGATTGTTGAAAAAAAAGACCAAAAACAGACATAATCTTAACAAATGATTTGAAATAAAAAAGGGGTAAGATATGTTTAATTTGGAAGAAAAAAGTCATAAGGAGGCCAGCCTTTAATCAAAGTTTTCGAAATAAGCATAAAAATTAGAAACAATTAAACAAAATTTGTAAGTTGTTTTGGAATCAGATTCCCGGCTGAGCGTGCTTTAAATTAATGCCACATTTGACCCTCTAACTTCTTTGAGGTAGTCAGAAGAGGAAAAAAAAGAAACAAACTTTTTGCCATAGTTCCACGCGACTCTTTTTCACCCCCCTTCCAATATCATTTATCAAAAGATACTTTTTAACGCTCTTGTAATGCAGTTAGGCTCTTTTCCAAACTAACGATTGTGAGCAAATTTGTTTTTCAAACCTTTCATTGTAGTATCACGCGTTTAGCTAAAAAATCACGTAAAAATTGAAACATGAAAATTCGAATGGTGGGGGAAATGGAAAAAAAATCTCGGTCGGAATAATGAACAAAACGACAATTTCATGCAAAATTAAAACGTTTATTCGAAACAGTGAAGAAAGTACAATATGCAAATCATTCACTGCATCAGGGTAGCTAGAACAGGCTGTTCAGCCTAACAAGTAGTTACCCCGGGATATCTATTACAATTAAGCGACGACAAAGATCAGTTCAAGCTAATTAGAAAAAAATACCAAAACAAAAACAATTTAGACGTCAGAGGAGTTTCTTCGGGTCTTATGCACTAAACGGCCCAAAATCAAATTTGTTAAATCGTAAGCTGGAAATTATGCAATCAAATTTGATTGGGTAATTTTAGCCAATCAAATTTAAGTAGACGGTCAGGCATTCCGATCAAACTTTCCAGCAGATAAAAATTTTAGCCGAAATTTCCGAAAAGATGGAACTTTGTAAAATAATCACATTAATTTTGAGTTCCTTGCCCAGACAAGGAAAACTTAATAAAATGGCTCGACAAAAAGAATCTATTTAATAATTCGGCTAATAATTTTATCTGCTTGAAACGGCAGAATTATTTCATTTGAAATGGCAGAAAATGTCGATGGAACTTGATTGGAACTAATTAATCAATCAAATTCAACCACAAAGATTTCAGTTCAAGAGATGTACAAATGATGATTTTGGGCCGTTTAGCGCATAAGACCCGTTTCTTCGTTGAAGATCTTTATCCAACTCCTCCCCCCTCCGATACTTCAACTTTTTCTTCTTTTCAGTTATTTTGAGTGATATTATGGACTGAATGCTTTATTTGAAGATGTAAGGTATGAAGAACAAACGTGTTGTTCACAAGAGTCAATCTGTTCGCCATGCAAAATTTCATTGTAATCATTTTACTTATGGCAATTTGAAATTAGTTGTTTGACACTGAAAATCGAATGAGAGGGAGGGGAGTGGAAAAGAGGCAAGAGCCATATCAAGCATGTAGTTTATGGGGTAACCAGTTCTTTGACAGGTCATGTTTCAGACCCAATTATGGATAAAATTAACTAATTTATGCACTCGAGAAACTCAAAATCGAATGTAGTATAATGAAAAAAGCGAAGGCTTAAGATACCGGCTCTTCTTCCTCTTCCTCCACCTGCAAAGTTTTACAATTAAAATTTTCGTTCACATAGTCCGATTGTCATGAAAATTGACATGCAGACTAATTAGGCCATCGCAAACATTTTTGGTCTTCATAATCAACCTTGTAAAACCACTCGTAAGACCATAAATTTGATGCCCGTGTGAGGTGGTGGTGGTGGGGGAGGAGGTGGGGTTGTTAGGAGCCAAGATACCTTCAATTAGCCGAATGATAAATAGGATTAATATCAAGAGTTTTTAACAAACGCACGTGTTCATTTTTTGTTTTCATACTGATTGATTGGGTAACGCTTTTACGCATTTTAATTATGACTATCTTAGTTTATCTTTTTATGAATTAGGAACAATTGATTATTAATTTGATTACTTTGTTTTTTGTGTTCAGTGGCGACTTAAACAAAATTGTTTAAAAACTGCAGAATTGAGAAGCTATGGTTTGAAGGCGTGGGTCATTGCTTCAGAATTCTGAATTTCTGCTTTGTAATTTTTTGTTTAATTTTATTTTGCTCCAATCAATTTTGAACATAATCTCGTATTTGTCAGCTATAAATTGTCACTATGGGACCAAAACACAGATTTATTCCAAACAGAAAAAACTTGCCTCCAGTTCCAGGCTCCCCCTCACTAAATGACGAAGAAATTTTGGGAGATCCGGAGGACTCCAGCGGTTCCGAAAATCGAGGAGAAAATCCGAACTCAGAATATGAATTGGAAGTCGTCACAAATCGAAATTGCGACACGTTCAGAACAGCCGAAACAAGTGGAACTTCGGATACATATGTAACGGGAACCGGAACGTCAAGTTCAACTTCTGGACCTCCGTGGAAACGAGAACTTCGAAAAGAAATCAGCTCAAGAGTCAAGGAACCTGAAACTGAATCACGGGGATTATCAAAAGGCCAAGATTCGAAAGGAATTTCCTTCAGGAATCTTGGATCTCGAGGTCCATCCAGAAATCAAAATTCCAGAGAAGCCTCGAGGACTCAAACTCCTCAAAAAATGTCCTCGAAATCTTTTGTTCGAACCCCTTCAAGGACGTCAGGATCCCAAGAGTCAGGGTATCAGACAAGCACCCAGAAGTCCGACTTGACACCCGCAAGTCCAGCAGTTCCAATGGCTACTTTGCAGAATGAGACGTTAATTCAGATGACAGGCCGAGCCAGTGGTACTTCTATTGATCGGCCTGCTAGCTTGAGTAATAGCTATCAGGCACTGCCGAAGGTGTTCTGTGAAACGTTGCAGGGCTCAGGTAAGTTCGCAGCAAAATCAACCTAAGCTCTTTTCCACTTTTCATTCAAATTTCAAATTTTCAAATTTTTTATTGTCTGACCTGTTATTATGGCTGAACGCGTGATGTTACAAAAAAGTTATGATGAACAAATTTGTTCACAATAGTTATTTTATTCACCATGCAAAATTTCTTTACATAGTGACAACGTCAATTTAGTTTTAAAAAACTGAAATTCAAATGTGGGGGAGTAAAAAAGCGAGGAAAGAGCCTTAACGTGCAAGAACGATTTTGGCGTTTTACTTTTTTTTAATATTTCCTTTTTCTCACTCAATGACATGGCTGGCAAAGTCCTCTTCACAAAAATAAACTTTATGGGCTCTTTTCCAGCTCACTCTTTTGTTTGCTGAATTACAAAATGCGCCTAAAAAAATCAGGCTCTTTTCCAGTTCCCCATCTTTCAAATTCAATACTGAAAAGTCATTTAACGTTGTCATAATTCAATGAAATTTGGCGTGGTGAACAAATCGACAATTCTGAACAGATTTTTTCTTCATACTTTACAGCGTAACATCACGCAATTAGCCGTAATAACACGTAAAACAAACATAAAACTGGGTATTTTGAAAGGGGGGACTGGAAAAGAGCCAAAAATCATAGTAATGAAATGTTTTCAGGCTAGTATACCAGTTGTGCTTGTTATAAAACCGCAATTACAACCATTAAACATTAGCCTGAGAGAGGCTCTTTTCCAGTTCAAAACCCCCTAGCAAAATAGCAAAATAAAGCTGTTGAAAAATTGGGCTCTTTTCCAGTTTCCCCCCTTCGTTTTTTTTTTCTGAAATCATTCAAGGAAAAACTATTGAAAGTTAGTTTTCATGTTAAAAACTGCATTGAAACGCGAAAAGGTGAGAAAGTTTTCACATAAATAACAACATGCAAAATGCCGTAAGATCAATTTTTGAACAGCTTTGTCTCGATATTTTACGAAGGATTTTAACGATGTTCACACCACATTTTGCATTTTAAAAATGTTGAGAAAATTTGTTTACGCTGAAACGTTTTAATGCAGTTTTCGACATAAAAACCAATTTTAAACAGACTTTCACTCATTGAATATCAGAAAAAATTAAGGAAAGGGACTGGAAAAGAGCCCTGAGAGATTGCCATGAGACCTTCTTTTTAGAAATCTCTGAGCGGAAAAACTAAAAAAGTTTTCTTAGTAACCTAACCACGATTTTCACCGGTATCGACTAGAACGCAAAAAATGAAATTAACAACCAATAAACATTAGCCTGAGAGATGCTCTTTTCCAGTTTACCGACCCCTCGTAAAATAGCAAAATAAAGCTGTTCAAAAAATGGGCTTTTTTCCAGTTTCCTCCATTTGATTTTTTTCTGAAATTCATTCAAGGAAAATTTATTTAAAATTAGTTTTCCTGTTAAAAACTGCATTGAAACGTGAACAGGTGAGCAAGTTTTCACATAAATTAAAACATGCAAAATGCCGTGTGATGAATTTTTGAACAGCTTTGTCTTGATATTTTACGAAGAATTTGAACGATGTTCACACGACATTTTGCATAATATAATTGTTGAGAAAATTTGTTCACGCTGAAAAGTTTTAATGCAGTTTTCGGCATAAAAACTTAATTCTAAATAGACTTTTTTTAATTGAATATCAGAAAAAAAAAGGAATGGACTGGAAAAGAGCCCTGAGAGATTGTCATGAGACCTTCTCTTTAGAAATCTCTGAGCGGAAAAATTAAAAAAATTTTCTTAGTAACCTAACTCCGATTTCCACCATTATCGACAAGAACGCAAAAAATGAAATAGCTACGAGCTTCCTACAAAAAAAAAGAAAAAAAGAAGAAGAAACACTAAAAGAAGAAACCTGTTGAGTTGTTTTTTAAATTTTGTAGCTGTAATTTTTTATCAGTATACTTTCATTGTTCAAAATGAAGTTATTAAGAAATGTGGCTGTTTTGGACATCTTCTGGATAAACTCACCACATATTATTCCGTAGTTAAAGATACAACTGAGCATTACTTTTAAAAGCAATGAATTTTTGGCTGAAAATTTGCACCAGTCCTTAAATTTTTCGAGTTTCTTCTTTGTATATGTATTTTAGTTAGGTCTCCATCAATTCCATGAATGTGAAATTCAGTAGTATGTACATTTTGTGTGTTTCCTGCGCTAATATAATATTTTTTGTGTCCAATCAACGCTTAAAGAGAATCAATCTGCAAAGTCTTTAGAGGTCAATATCTAATTGTTCCATTACTCTTTTAGAGAAGTACCACAACTTAGAACTCCATATCAAATGATAGGTAGCAGATGCGCTTTATATACAAAATTTTAAAACTTTACTCGATATAAAAAACTGCAAAATGATTTTAATTTTTTCCTGAAAATAGAAATTTGATTAACAAAATTTAAATTATTGTCTTTTGTTATACCAAAGCACTCAAAAAGTTTTCTGTTTTCAATATTATTATAATTTTCATTCGCGCATCGATAAAAACTGTCTGTTTTGATTTTTTGAATTTCATTGTTTGGGTTTTATCGGTATTGAGGGTGAGAGTGTTTTTTTTTTCAACCAACGCTAGTTCAGTTAGTGTTATTTCCTGCTCTTTAGCTTAATGAATCGTTTATTGCTCAATTTAAAACTGCAGTATAGTCAGCATAAAGATGAAAATGCGTTTTTTTAATGATAAATCAATTATGAAGATAATGAAAAAGTGGACCTAAGACTGAGCCCTGCAGCATTTCAAAGAAACTTTGTTCAGTGATGATTTACGTTCATCAAGATATGTAAACCGTGTCAATGTAAGATGCCAAAAAGTCGAAAATGGGACCACGGAATCGAAAACAGTAACATTTTTCTAGACGTTGGATATGATCAACTGTGTCGAAAATATTTGGAAGCCAATTGTGTAATTTTTTGATTCTGGTAAAAGCCGTTTATTCTCTTGTGAATTAGTTTTGTCAAAATTTTTACCCAATGTGATAAGTAAGGAAATTGGTCTGTAGTTTTCGGGGTTTCTGTTAGGATCTGTCCTTTTACAGATTCTTATGCACACTTCATTATGCAGTTTTAATCATACTGGGAAATCGCCCTTTTTAAAACACTTTTTGAGTAATTCTTTCAGCACTGGTGGAATTTTGTTTACTATCAATTTCAAGAAAAGATCATTCAAATTGAAACAATCTGTACTATATTTGATTTTGAGTTTTGTAAATTCTCATTAACTTCAGCCATTTCAACCGGTCTTAAAAAATTGATTTGTAAATTTTGTCGCCGCTTCATAGCTATGCGGCTTTTTATCATCTCTTTTGCTAATTCATCGCTATTAAATAAATCAATAAAAATAAAAAAATTTAAAAATTTATAGAAAAAACATAGAAAACGCAAATGCTGGAGGAAGTTAGACAGATAGAGATATTGAGACTCACCGCGAAAGTCAGATCACCCAATCAAAAAAATTTGAAATTTTTTCTTCCATTTATTGAACTTATAAGCTCAATTCTCAATTCTGAGCCCGTAGTTCCAGGAGTTGCTTTTGTAAATTGCTCACCTCGAAAGTTTCCCTAATACTAGTACTCATGGACAGCTCTTAATCTATCAAACTTACACGTTTTCCTTCTTAATAAATGATTGAGGTAAAAAACATTTGCAAAAAACAACAAAAACTGACTTTTTTTGTAATCTTTTCTTTTTTTCAAAATGTTTGCGTCGGATTTGATATTTTTCTAGCTTATTGATGAACATATTTCACTCCGTTTTTGTATTTGAAATTAAAAATACTTAGGAAAGAGAAAATTTCAGTAGGTTAGTTTTTCTTTAATCTGTTTCGCTCACCTAAAGACTTCGAAAAAAAGCTTTGTTAAAACAATCAAAAATCTTTTCGTCCAATAGAAAACTTTCAATGCATATCGAGGTTAACCCTTCTGAAATTTGACTGCTCTTTTTATCGGACAAACTTTATGATTCACACGTTTACAATTTGTACTAAAACATGCTAGTCTAAACAATTCAAACTGGAGAAAAACATTTCTGTGATATCCGCGTTGTTGTAGTTGGAAGGAAACGGACACTTTTCGTCTTCTCGTCCCAATATCTGATTTAAAAGTTCTTTTAACATTGACATCATGTAATGAAATTTCAATTTTCGAATTTTAAGTTTCCACCACCAACATTTTATAATCAAATTTTCTCTCAGATAGTCTAATTGCCATGAACTTTGACATGCGGTCATTTTAGTCTTTGACAAACATATTTGTGTTATGAGTATCTTTGTAAAACCACTCTTTACACCTTAAAACGTTGCTCATGTGAGTTGGTGGAAGAAATCAATTCATTTATGATTGGCATAGCTACTTAAGACCGCGTGCCTCTTTGATAAAATCTTTTCGAACAATGTGGAGAGAAACATTGACCATAAAAAACTCAAGTCGGTGAAACAGAAAAAAACCCTGATTTGTTTTTTATATATTTATATTGCATAATTGCCTATTTTTTATCAAAAAACGTACAAAAAATGAAACAGAAACTTGAATTTTTTCATTTTCACCCACCTGCATAAAAATTCAGAAAATTCATTTGTTCAAATTTTCGTACTGTGATTGTCATTATTAAACCTAATTTAATTACAGTATTAGATTATGTCTGACATTTACTCGTTGTAAGCGAGTTCCGCCTGAGTGAGCAAGCTCAATACTGTTCGTTTAGTTGGAAATACGGTTTCACCTCAATTCTTTTTTTAAATTTTTTTTTGTAATTTTCAGTCAAAATTAGATGAATCAATAGACTATTTTTTATGGCGCAGTTATCTATTAATCAGTTTGGTATGAGGGGATTCCATTATTCTGACAAAAAATTACGATTGGCCCTTCAATTTAATGGGAAAATTGAAGGGATATGCTTCAATTAGCATTGGAAAGCATTCGAAGAGGAATGAGAGTTTATAATCCAAAAGTAGCGGAGGAATGAGAAGACGAAGCTTTGAATGCGAATCCAGAAGGATTAAGAAGATATTTAGAAGCAAGGAGAAAAATTGGCAATAGAGAAAACGAAAGAACCAAGCTGAATCTGATGAAAAAAAACTGAAAAATTTTTTTTTGATGGCTTATAGAGGAAGCCGACAAAATCGCCGTTCAATGCTCTACTCGGCAATAAAGAACAAGAAAAACGAGCTTTCACCAAAAAATTCAGCGAGATAAAAATTCTTTACATTTATTTTGCGGAAATTTGGACTAATTGAATCAAGAAATCATAAAGAAACCAAAACGTTACCTTCGAAAGCCCTAAGCTCCTAAAAAGACTCCAAAGACAGAGGAAAAGACAGGAGTAATTTTTGACCGCTTTAGTGGAAATGGCCTATCCCCAGTGTGATGTCTCCAGCGGAGAAGAGGAATATATCCGGTATATCTTCAAAAACAAAAAGAAAAACTTCGATTTCCAGAAAAAATAAGTTTTAATTGTGCCCCAAACGAAGCCCTATATCTGGCGATAAACGATGAGAAATGGATAGCAAGCAATTTTCCATTGACAATCAATTTAAAACTTCACTATGCTCATTAAAAACGCTCATTATGCGTTCATTATTTCTGTAACAACCCATAGACACTTTGTAAACGGAGAACGTACCGTAGCTGTAACAAGAAAAAATTGGTGTGAAAATTGCGGGAAAATTTTCGAAATCTTTCTTTGTTTGTCCAGCGAAGACGTTAGCTGTCCAAAAATGTTTGTTAATTAAATTTTTTTAACAAGTTTTAATGCAGAAAAAAAATGTTCGCAGATTTTTAAAATACAGTTGTATATATTACGTCGGAGCTGCCTGCTGTCCAATTTTAGGTGCATAAGAAAGGCTGAGATCTAAATAAAGCATGATCGGAGGCTGGCTAAAGCGTGACTGACGACTACTTGGTTTTAAATTTTTCGATTAAGGAGACGTGCAATTTATTCTTTCATCATTGGTGAATCAAAAGCTCGAGAAGTCAATACCCGAAAGTCATTTTAAATTTTCCAAAATTCCTCATAAGTCCAATCGTCCTTAACTGTAAGAAACACAAGACAATTAAGCTGGCGTTAAGAAGATATTTAGAAGCAAGGAGAAAAATTGGCAATAGAGAAAACGAAAGAACCAAGCTGAATCTGATGAAAAAAAACTGAAAAAATTTTTTTTGATGGCTTATAGAGGAAGCCGACAAAATCGCCGTTCAATGCTCTACTCGGCAATAAAGAACAAGAAAAACGAGCTTTCACCAAAAAATTCAGCGAGATAAAAATTCTTTACATTTATTTTGCGGAAATTTGGACTAATTGAATCAAGAAATCATAAAGAAACCAAAATGTTACCTTCGAAAGCCCTAAGCTCCTAAAAAGACTCCAAAGACAGAGGAAAAGACAGGAGTAATTTTTGACCGCTTTAGTGGAAATGGCCTATCCCCAGTGTGATGTCTCCAGCGGAGAAGAGGAATATATCCGGTATATCTTCAAAAACAAAATGAAAAACTTCGATTTCCAGAAAAAATAAGTTTTAATTGTGCCCCAAACGAAGCCCTATATCTGGCGATAAACGATGAGAAATGGATAGCAAGCAATTTTCCATTGACAATCAATTTAAAACTTCACTATGCTCATTAAAAACGCTCATTATGCGTTCATTATTTCTGTAACAACCCATAGACACTTTGTAAACGGAGAACGTACCGTAGCTGTAACAGAAAAAATTGGTGTGAAAATTGCGGGAAAATTTTCGAAATCTTTCTTTGTTTGTCCAGCGAAGACGTTAGCTGTCCAAAAATGTTTGTTAATTAAATTTTTTTAACAAGTTTTAATGCAGAAAAAAAATGTTCGCAGATTTTTAAAATACAGTTGTATATATTACGTCGGAGCTGCCTGCTGTCCAATTTTAGGTGCATAAGAAAGGCTGAGATCTAAATAAAGCATGATCGGAGGCTGGCTAAAGCGTGACTGACGACTACTTGGTTTTAAATTTTTCGATTAAGGAGACGTGCAATTTATTCTTTCATCATTGGTGAATCAAAAGCTCGAGAAGTCAATACCCGAAAGTCATTTTAAATTTTCCAAAATTCCTCATAAGTCCAATCGTCCTTAACTGTAAGAAACACAAGACAATTAAGCTGGCGTTAAAGTCAAAATCTATAGATGAACAATATTTCTCGAACAATTAGCAGATGCCAAACATAAACGAATTGCTGCATATTGTCGCATCAAAAATGTCAAAAATGTCCAAAGCAGAAATCTAATTCACAAAATTGAGACACAAAAAAGCATAAAGTAAACTGACAAAGATACGTGCAGTTTTTTTAAATCCTTGTTGGTGGAAAAAAAAACAGGCACTTACCAAATTTCAAACAATGTAGACAAGATAGTAGATATGCCTAGCAATTTTGAAAAATGTGTTGGATAAAAATATCGGCCATTTTTTACCAATACTTAATTAGACTATATTTCAAGCTCTATAAAAATCATAAAAAATTTGTTGACATAGAACAAAGACAATTTCAAAAAAAAAACTGAATGAATGTGACTTAAAATCTCAGAAACCGGAATAACTCTTTTTAAAAAGCCGCAATCAAAAACTTTCAAGTTCCTTCGCTATTTCTAGGGTTAAAAAAACAATACACAAAAATTGTATCAAATTTAGCATCGTTAGGAAGTAAAATTGGTTCAAACAAACATACAACTCTGCCTTTAAAATGCTAAAATCTGAAACTGTAAATCTGAATGAAAATAAAAAACAAGAGTAAAAAATTGATGCCTGAGCAAGGGGTTAGGCGTAACTTTTAAGCAACTCCATGGGATTGACTGGAAAAACGGTACATTTGCAAGTAGATTTTTGCAAGCTAATTTTTCAACAAACAGTTAGATTTTTTCGTCGTTGATTGTGCAATCGAAAAATATAAAAATCATTTATAGGGCTTAGAATTTGAGTTAGTCACTGACCATACAACTTTACTCTCCACGCTTTCCTGCAATCACAGTAAAAAGACTAATCGCAGCCGTCTAACAAAGTGGACAGACAGAAAGCTAAAAGTATATTTCCCATCTTTTGTATACGCATTTTTACCACCTTCTGAAGTGGACGAGATTGACGAGTGCGATGTTTACTCCAACTTAGACAATGATCGACACCGTCAAATTGAGAACGAATTGCTGCAAAGAAAATTTACAAAGAAAATTCTTTAAAAACTCAGGAGTGATATATCAACTGAAGTGTTGTTTTTGATCAAAAACTGAATTTACCTGACTCTAACTTCACCTTAGATTTTCTAATTATGCTCTCAATTTGTTGGTAATTTCAATTAGAATCCAATTTAATGCTATCAGTCGCTTCATCAGTGGGAAAGTCATCCGTCGGACTTGATGAAAAAACAAGATAAACCTGCATTCAATTTTGACTCAATGATTATTAATATCGTGCTTCCAATTTGTTTTGAAAACTTAACAAGACTGCTCGTATCAGGGCGAAGCCCTGAATGTTCCGACTGCCTTTTAAGGTTTATGGAGCAGTAATAACATTAAAAAGTTCAATGAAATGAAACAAAATGAAAATTTTTTTTCTGCGAAAATTTGAAATTTTTTATGAAAATCATCCCCCCACACGCCATATAAAGTACAAAAGGATAAATTTTGCTCCTTGTAACACACCATTTATGGCAAATAAGCTTCTTTTAACCTATTTGGAACGATTTCTAAGACGGATTAACTCCCCGCTTACGCGTTATTAGCGCGAAATATATCGCGCGTTAATTGTCTTAAATTGGCCAAAATGGCAATCTTTAAACCCCCGTAACTTTACGAAAAATGATCACAGGTAAAATATCTTTTCAAATTTGAGCTCAGGACAACAATACCTTTCGAATGATTCAAAAAAATTCCGTCAAAAATGGCTAGTTAAAAAGTCGAATTTTGTCAGAAGAAAAAAAAACCCACCCCGTGCACAAATATTCCGTTACTTTCGTATCGAAAGTCGGAACAATTAAGCGGTAAGTTTTGGTATGAACTATTCTATTAGTTCAACAGTTATCTGTCGGATTTGATGGAATTTTTCAATTTTTAAAAGATCAATTTTTTTTAACTTGAAGCTACACTATTGTGATCATAATAACAAATGGTAGTGGAACCACTGTAATGTTTAAACTTTTCCTATCAGAGTAAATGTTGTGACTGTCAATTACTAATCTTAAGTTATTTACAGTATTTAGTCATGAGTGACCTTCACGTTGTGTAAGCTAACTCCACCGGAGATAGCGAGCTCAATGTTTTTCGTTGGATAGAAGTATCATACGATTTTAATTCAATCCTGCTGTTCGGCTTTTTGTTCCGACTTTCGATACGAAAGTAACGGAATATTTGTGCTCGGGGTGGGTTTTTTTCTTCAGACAAATTTCGACTTTTTAACTACCCATTTTTGACGGAATTTTTTAATATCATTCGAAAAGTATTGTTGTCTTGAGCTCAAATGTGAAAAGATAGTTCACCTGTCATCACTTTTTGTGATGACAGGTTTAAAGATTGCCATTTTGGCCAATTTGGGACAATTAACGCGCGATATATTTCGCGCTATTAACGCGTGAGCGGAGAGTTAATCCGTCTTAAAATCGTTCCAAATTGGTTGAAAGAAGCTTATTTGCCATAATTGATTTGTTACAAGGAGCGAAACCTATCCTTTTATAATTTGTATGGCGTGTGGGGGGATGATTTTCCAAAAAAAATTCAAGTTTTAGAAAAAAAAATTTCATTTATTTTTTCTTACATTTAATTTTTTAAGGTTATTACTGCTCCATAAAACCTTAAAATGCAGTCGGAACATTCAGGGCTTCGCCCTGATACGAGTAGTCTTGTTTTGTTTTAGATTTGTTTAGACAAGTCAGTAAACTATATCCTTAGCCCGACATTAATCAATATAGACATGCGAACTGCTTAGGCCATGACAAACATATTTGGTCTTCTCATAGTTATTCCTGAAAAATCACTCGTTGTACCATAAAATTGATGCTTATGTGAGGCGGGGGGGGGGGGGAGAGACAATAATAGGATCTGTTTGTTTTCGACATAGGCAAGGACGTGACACCTCCCGAAGATGCGGGCAAAGTGGAGGTTAGGGATCTGGTGGCGAATGCAGATGCCATGCAGGAGGACTCGGACGACTTCGTGTTCACGAGTGCCAGCGAACAGGGAACCACCGAGAGACGACAGAGACCACTCAACTACGTTAGTTTGGGGTACCCGGGTTGTCCTCCATGAATCGAAAAGGCTTTTCACGCAATTCCAGACATCAAATGAATCATCGAAAAAGTGTATCGTAGAGTTTTCTTACAACTTTCTGTAGGTATGGAATTGTACGAAATGTATGATAAGCCTTTTTCTATTATGAAAATTGAACGACAACAGCATTTTTGGTCAACCCGAATGCTTACCATTACAGGCGACCATTATAAAAGTTTAACACTCCACAGTAACGCGACAATTAGTACCAAAAAATTGCTGGTTACAAAAAGTTCCTCTCAGGGTTTGAAATTGGAATAAATGTGTTCTGATGAAAAGACATTCCATGTTTCGACTGATATCTGTGATGTTTTTTAAAAATTAGTCTCTTGTAAAATTGCAAGTTTAAAATTTCAAAATTTTATTTTTTATTCTTCGACAGATAAATTAAATTTTTTCCTGCTCTAGCAATCTCTATTCAGCAATCTTCTCTCCCCCCCCCCCCCTCCCAAAAACAATGCGACCCCCAAGCCGTTTTTTTTTAAATTCTTTGGGTTCTATAAGTTGCTTATGGCAAAGAGAGCCTAATGAGAAAGATCCTATGTTCTACTATAGATAAAACATGAAAGTCAGTGTTAGGAAAAAAATTAATCAAACTACCCCTCTGAAATTTTTTTTTATAAAAAACTGCCTTTAAAATCAAACTTTCCTACCTGTCATAGTTACAAAACAGTTTTAGAAATCAATTCTTTGCAAATTTTGTTACCTGTTCATGTAAAAAATAATCTTTAATAGCCGAATGTATTTTCCTGATTCCAGAGATGATGACCCCCTGCAAAATAAATCTTTTATGGTCTGTTCAGAACTCGACCATGGGAGTGACCATAACTCCCCCTGCGCCTCATACAGCTGGATCCCACTCCTCTCTGGAGTCTCTGCGATCACCACTGGTCGCAGGCTACAGACAGGGCACAACCAGGATGTCAACAGGAACGATCACTTCTTTTTTCCTTTCTTGTTCACTTTTAAGAATATGAAATGAGTGTTTTGTTTGAAGAAACAATAGAAATGGTAGTTAGGCCCATTTTTTGCATTTATTGAATGAATAAAAACTTAAAGGTAAACTGTTTTTAAATTACAAATTAATTCGTTTATTGAAGATGAGTAAATAAGCAAAACTGCAAGAACATCTCAGCTGAAATATGACAGCTTTTTGGGATAGATTGTGAAATTTTTGAAAAAATTCATTTTTTTTACCAAGACATTTTTGATCTTCTTTAAATAACTATCAAGTTAAGAAAGAAGAAAAAGAGTGTTTATGGTGACTATAGTTGCGAATGAGGAGCAGAATCAGCTGGAGGAATCTCTTCTTCTCGATCTGAGCACTCTAGGTTCATCTCCAAGGAGACAGAGTGCAGGATCAACAGGTGAGAAGTTCAGATTTTTTAAGATTTTTTATAGTCAAATTTAAGTCGAAGCTTGCGAGAAACTTGAAGAAAAAAACATAAAATAGACTTTTTTTAGTTTTTTTATAACTATGTAGCAAAATACGTCACTTGCAGAGCCACCCACTTTTGTTTGTAAGTCTGAAATGCTGGAATTTTTAACGATTCAGTAAGAGAGCAAAAATGAGGATAAAATATGTAACATCAACTTTTTAGCAGTTTTTTTGGCTTCGTTGCTATTTCAAATTATAGTTTAATCTGACCTACACAGATGCCTGAAAAAAGACCATATGCTTGTAAAAACATATGCTTGTTTTTGTTCCGACTTTCGAAACAAAAGTAGCGGAATGTTTGTGCTCGGATGGGTTTTTTTTTCTTCCGACAAATTTCAACTTTTCAACTAGCTATTTTTGACGGAGTTTTAAATTATCAATCGAAAAGTATTGTTGTCTGAGCATGAGGTTTGAAAAAAAATTTCGCCTGTGATCATTTTTTGTAAGTTAAAGGGTTTAAAGATTGCCATTTTTGCCAATTTGGGAAAATTAACGCGTGATATATTTCGCGCTAATAACGCGTAAACGGAGATTTAATCCGTCTTAGAAATCGTTTCAAATTGGTTGGAAGAAGTTTATTATCAGAATTGTTAATAGGAGCAAAATTTATCACTTTTTACTTTATATGGCGTGTGGGGGATGATTTTCACAAAATCAAATTTAAAAAATTCAATTTATTTTTATGACATTTTTTTTTTTCATGTTAATACTGCTCTATTGACTTTAAAAGGTAGTCGGATCATTTACGACTTTGCCCTGATACGAGCAGTCTTGTTATTAATTATGCGTGGCGAACTAACCCTCGCAACAAAATCGTTCCAAATTCAATTGAGACAAGCTAATCGATCGTATTAATTTCGTAAGACTCCAACTTTCACACTTGATCTTTGATATTGTCCAAAATTTATAGTTTTTTAGTCTTTCGTTCCCAAAAATGTATTTGATATAGATTAAGGGACAGTCGTAACATTCGGGGCGTTGCCCTGATGTACGATCAGTCTTGTTCTTCTATTATCTCAACCTGCTTCAGTACTAGTTTTTTATACTCTACCTATGTTCAGCCTCTGTGCTCAGTCCTGCTTTTTAATACACAGCAAATTTCAGACCGGACTTCTCGACACTGAAGCAGCTTCTTCAGACCTGACTTCTCGACATTGAGGCAGCTTCTTGCAACTTTGGCTCAGACTGATGAAAATTGAAAACCATATTTTTATTGACCCCAACGAGTTTTTTGTCCTACCAGAAAAAAAGGCGACAGAAAACTTCACTCCACAACAATAGTTGGAAAGATCTAGTGTATTTCCACTGTTTTTTTCCAATACAGTAACCAAGTACTGTTGTTTCCCACACATTGTCTTTTTTCTTTTTTTTTTGCTAGAGGCTTATTTTGTATTTTGCTAGGCTGCTATGGGAACTACTGTATGAGAACTAAACATATTATGTGAATTAAGATTTCAGAACTCCCTAAAACACTTTTGTCTCTTTTAAAGCAATTTCTGTACTCAAAACACGTTTTTTAAGACAAACCAGGAGTTTTTGTTCCACCTTTCAAAGAAAGTGACGGAAAATTTGTGCTCGGGTGTTTTTTCTTCAGATACGAAAAAGAAATATGGAGGTGGAAAGATTAACAATTTGGCCAATGTTTGGTAATTTCCCGAACACTGAACACGCTACTTAGTTCTAAGTTCTAGCTGCTAAGTTCAACTTGATATAATTGACATTTAGTAAGATTCTGATTAAACTGAATTGCTCACGTCAATTAGGTTTGTGTAGTCTTTTATGTACCAGTTTATGTTTGCAAATTTTTCTAGAAATAGAAAATTTTTTGCAGATTTTTAGGACACTTTCTCTCAACACGCTATTTAATATTCAATATGGTATTATTGGATTGGCATTTCAAACGGTTCTAATTAGACTAAATTGGCTACGTCAACTAATGTTTAAAGAATTTTTTGCTAGTTCGCTGCAAACAAGTTAGCAATTTTATCAGACGTTAATTATCCAAATATGCCCGAAGCGTTTTTTTTTCGAATAACTTATAACAAAATGAAACAATTAATTTTTTTTCAGTTTTTAGTGGCTCGACATCTTTCAGATTGAATAGAAGAAATACATCAATACATGGTAGTAAATAAAAAGTCGGAACATGTTAGAAGGATAAACTAGTCTTTGTTTCTTCAAAAGTTGAAGCAAAACAGCTAATCCGGTGAAAATAATCTGAAAATCATCTATTTCTGGCATTCAAAATCGGCCAAGAAATCATGCTTAGATTTTCCCTATCATTTACTAACTCCAGTGGATGGATTGTTCTCAAAAACTATATGGACACAACTTAAAGAGAAATTGGCCTGAAAAAAGGTTTTTGAAAACCAGTGGCTTTTTAAATTGAATGCTCAAAAATTTTCAGCCAAACATTACTCTTTAAACAGTACAAAACTGAATTATTTTCCAGGTTATTTTGTTCCCCTATTTGACTTCTGACTTTTTAATTGTAGTTTTTGCGATTTAAAGAGGAATTGGAAAAGCTCTTCAGAATGTTTAAGCGGATCCGTTCCAAACGTTTCAGAGTTTTGTTGAGTAGTGCTCTTTTTTGCGCCATTTTTTTGCGCATAGAACTTTCACGTCGTGCCAATTTGCAGCCGAAAATGGCGAGGCTGCGGTAGACCTGATGCTAGGGGTCACGTAAGACCTCGTCCTCACAACTACCTTCGATGGCAGGGGCTCGAAAAATCCTGAATTCTTTTTGGTTGACATTGAGCGCATGAGCGAATTCACCAAAAAACCAACGCATTTTGATGCAAAAAAGTGTAATGATGAAATGCAGCCTGTTTTTTCTAGCAGTATAACTAACTTCATTATAATCAATAGTAATAGAAAAAGTCAAAGCAAAAATACTGTTGTACTCTATATCATAGAAACATCATCTTCTTAGACTAGACGTGAAGATTTATTTCAGAGACATCACTTGAGAGCCCGGGTTGAGGTGCTCGGTTTATGTTTCAACTTTCTCGACCCAACGAAAAAAAGTTTCCGACTTTGTTTGAATCAGTTTAGATATGTTTCGACTTTCGCGACCAAAATTTGATATGTTTTGACTTTCTCGACTGTCTCGGTCTACATTTTTGAAAATTTTATAAGTTCGACCCCGCATAGATATGTTTCGACTTTCTCGGCCAAAATTGGGTAAGTTTGGACTTCGTGCTCGACTTTAAATTGCTTCTCGACCGGGGAGTTTCAGTCGCAAAACTGCACCTGCTCGACTGTCAAAGTCGAAGCATAAGTCGAGTACCTCGACCCGGGAGGCAGCATTGTCATTTAATGTTCTCTCGTGTGAATACGTATTAATGCATAAAGAGAAGTAATGTTTTTTATTTAAACCTCGATGACGAATTTATCCATTTTTTGCGGTGTGCAGGTGCTGGTCGTGAAATTCAGTCAACCCTAGTGTCCATGAACAGCAAAATGCAACTGAACCCCAAGGAGGAAGCAGCCGAGGGGGGAAAGAACAACCAGCAGGAGAGGGAGGGGGGAGGCAGGCTGGATGAGAATGAGGAGGAGGAAGAGGAAGGGATGGGGCTGGGAAGTGTGATCAAGATACATGTCACGCAGTTGGACAAGAGGGGCAAGGAGGAGGAGATGAAGTGAGTTGCAGTGGGCGGGGGGGTGCTTATCTTTTGTCGGTGCTTATGTTTTGTGGTACAATTTGCAACCCAATTGTGGTAAAAAGACTTGAAAACAATTACATCCGGGAGAAACGAGTCACATTCGTTGTTTTTCTTTTGTTTTGGTTTTGAGCTCGAAAAAAACTTATTTCGCTAATGAAAAACTTCTAATTTTGCAATCATGTTATGAAAACATTAACGAAAATAAAAACAATAGTTGTGTTGAGCAATTATTGGAAAAAAACAACGTTTTTATGTTTGTACTTTGTTCGTTCCGTTGAACTCATATTAAACTTTAGAACTCACTGAGTCAATAAGTAGAAACCATTTTGTGATCTTCCAGAAAACATATTAAATTGTCAGAAGGAAATTCATTAAATAAATTTTAAACTTTGTTAATTATTGCTTATTTAGGACTGTGCACCCCAGTGACTGGGGTAAGACCATGCCCTCTGGGCCTTCCCTTCCGACCACTCGGACCAATCTGACCACCACAGAGGATGCATCCTCAAGCTATTCTGGAAACAGTCCTTCATTTTCACAACAGAACATGTACAGGTAGGCTGATGTTCAAGTTGTTATTCACAAACTTGAACAATTTAACTGGTATTTTATGATTTTTTTTTCAATATAAAAATAGGTTTTTTTACACGGTATTTATTTTTATTAAATTAGTAGAAAATTGCTTTCTGAAATAAGAAGCAAGTTGATAAGCTCGGATTCTTTTATTGAAAAGGATGTTTTCAACAGTTTGATGGAAGCTTCTCATTCAAAATTAACCGAACCTATTTACTGACGAAAATGCTTTAAATCTTAAACCAATGCCGATTGACTTATTTTTGTTGAAGAAAATTTGTGGTTTGAACTTTGCTGAAAACCCAATTTTTTAAAAAGTTAAAACGTCTTCAATTGTTTTTCTTCTAATTTTCGGCGTTTTTTGGAGAACCGAAAAATTAACAATGATATGGTTCCCTGGAACTATTTGAAATCAGACTATAATACTGAAGTTTTTAAATTATTTAAATTTCTATCTCATAACTTATGACTTAGTTTTTTTTTCTGTGTATTTTCCAGCAGTCGTTCTGGCGACAAGGACGACTTGACAGATAAAAGAGCGGCGACTACTCTGTCTCAGACGAGGAGTCTCAACAGTCGCGACAACAGGGGACTCCCCCCACTTGAGTCCAGGTGATGTTGCTTCACAGCGAATCACTTCATACTTTTAATTGGGTGAAACACTTACTCCTTGCAGCTTAAAAATTCTTAACTAAAAAAGAAAAGCTCGTTGCTTTGAAAGTAGCACAGAAAGTTCCGAACACAGTACAAAACACTTAGAAAAAAAGAAAGTTTTTTTTTTCTCAAGTAGTATTATTTTTTGTACGTGATTCGATGAGAGGAACAAAACGCAAGCTTAAAACGTTTGTAAATTAAACATAATCCACTACAGCTCTCGTTTGGGGGGAGAGGGACGAGTCAAGAAAAACAACCGGGAGGAGGGGGAAGAGATATGGTTGTGGTGGAGGAGGGGGTAAGAGGCAAAGGGCAAAGGGATAAATGCAATCAGAGGCGGATCTAGGATTTTCTCGAGGGATGAGGGCTGATTTTCAAAAAAAAAATTAAATTTTGTTGAACTTTTTTTAGGTCGTTTAAATAGGTTTTCCGAGCTCTTCCAAAGCACTAAAAAGACCGTTTTGGCTAAAATTTCTGGCAAAATTTAAAAAAACAGGCCAAAAAGGCGTTTTTAGGAACTTTTTGGAAGATTTTTGTTCAAAAACTTGCGTTTTTTCGGCGCGCGCTACCACCTTAAAAATAATATATATTGGCGCCGAAGGCACATTTAGAAACATTTTAGGGTCAGTCAGCCAAAATTGGATATCTCAAAATAGTTCAAAGGAGGCCCCCTCCCCCCCCCCCCCCCCCTAAGTCCGGCCCTCAATGCAATACTTTTTGCAAAATTTTGCTTGACGCGCAACAAAAAACTAGTGGAAGAAAATTCCATTTTATTTTAATTGATTTTGAAAAGAATATAATTTATATTAGGTTTGATAAAAAATACATCCAACTTAATCGATGTGTTATTCCATTTTTTTGCCTAGGGGAAACATGGAAATCAATGATTTTGATAAAACTTTAGACCACAAAAATCCAATATAATGAATTCTTTTTTCGTTTTTCTCAGATGCGAGGACGCTTAAATAATAAGTCTTTTTGATTATAATTGAATGTAATTTACCTTTGTAATATAAAAACAGGTGGCAGTAAACAACACAGCAAAAAGTTATCTCCAATCATTCATATTCATATATTATTATCAGCATAACATGACAGTTTTTGCTTCAATTAATTTTTCTTAAAGCTACGAAAACGTTCGGAACAATTTGAAAATTTTTCACGTAGCGAGATATCTATGGACCTGATATTTATTTGCAACATTACTGTCAACTAATTTTTTGGACTAAAAATTAAGAAGAAACTAATTATTCCGATTTGATTTTTTTCCATGATAAATTAAAATGATCCCATGTAAACTGTAATTTGCACCATGTATGCTGTGATTCATAATTCCATTGCTTTCAAATGTTTTCAATAATCCAATTTGAATTTCTTTAAATATCCCATCGTTTTGTGTTATGCTTATATGTTACTTTAGTTCATTATGGGAATAGCAAATTGTTAACAGGCGCCAAACGTGGATAATTACAGAGATCTTCCATTTTGATGCATAACCTGATCATTATCACCATACGAAACTTGTCAGTTTTTTGCTAAAACTGAGTAATCCACAAAGGAAAAAACAAACAAGGATAACTGGTTACTGTGCAAGTAGTAAAAAACGTTCCGTCTATGGTATTGAGAAGCACAAAAAAGTTTTTTTTTTCTAGAACTCAACCAAATTCGACAATAAAAAAAACAATTTGGATAACATATTTTTTGAAGAACAAGGATTAGACAAACAAAGAAAATCGTTGAACAAAAAATTAAAAAAATCGTGGAAAAAAAATTGACCTTTAAAAAGTTGTAATCAACTATGAGTGATTATAATTTTTCCAAAATCTTTTATGATCTCTAATAATCTATAAAAATAGGTTATAGTCCTTTTTCGTCCAAAACATTATATCACAAAAAAATGAATTATAATGGATTATAGTTTAGCTATTCTGCATGAAAAATCATTTTTAATTTGAGTTTAAGCTTAAAGTACAAAGTTACAGTTTCGTTTAGTTCGGTAACCAACTGAAAAGCACACACACACAAAAAAAAACAAAAATAAAACGAAAGGAAGCGATGAAGTTTGTTGAATAACCAGCTGAAAATCACCCAAAACAAAACAAAAAATAAAACGAAAAGAAGCGATGACGTTAGTTGAATAATAATGGATTCTAGTCCTCATAATAGGGTAGAATTCAATAAATTTTGAGAAAAAAAATCAAAAAAATGGTCGATTATTGATTATATTCGATTATAATGATTCTTTTTGTTTTGAAAAATAATAGGTTTATAATCCATTTTAGTCTTTTATAATCAACTCTTTTTAAACTTTAAGGAGACTGACCATAAAAATTTATTATTATCTACTATTTTTTCTTTTTATTGAGTGCGGGCATTTTCAAAGAAAAAAATTTGAAAATTTTTATTCCAAAAATGGCGCAAACAAACTTCAGCAATCAATTTATTTAAAAAAACTTTTCACGGCTTGAATTAGGCATACATTAGCTATTTTGGGCCTGCTCGCTCATCTTAATTGCTCGAAATTAGATCAAAAATCAAAAATTTTCAAACCAATTTTTCTCGACACTGATATATCACTCGCGCGCCACTTTCCCAAGCTTGTTGGTGGTACTTGATTTTGCATAAAAAACAAAAATAAAAGAAAAAAGAAAAAACTAAAACATACCATGTTCATCACCTTTTTCAAGTTCGGCACGACAAAAAATTGAAATCTGCTATCACACAGTAGATGGGCTATTTACCAAGCCCCCCAACACAATCTTGTCGCAAATTTTTTGCCATAGAGCTTGCAAATTGCCAAAAAGTCTAATATTTTGTTTTTCATCTGTGAATTGGCTGAGCCTCCGATGGGATCCGGTAATACAAAAAACTTAAAGTGGCAAGCAAATTAATTCAGGAGAATAATATTAATTTGAGGCCAAATATTTCGTCCATAACACGCAATCCTAGAAGAGAAATGTATGAATTTGGTTTTGAATTTGAAAAGTGACGACAATTTGCAAATCAATCATATAAATTTTTTGAGTTATATCGGCGGTAAGCCAATTTCAGATTTTGAATTCAGATTTTGAAGGGCAGTCGGAATTTTTTGGGTTTCCCTTAATACGAAAGAGAAAGGAAAAAGAATCAAAACTTCAAGTCGCATTATAAATTATTCGAAAGAAAAAGTAAGCGTAACTCCCAAAAAGTTCCATAGAGACTTCTTTTTGTAAAAACTTTCATCGCGTTTTAAACTATAGAACTTTTGCTCACAAAGTCTCTACATCAGAATCATTTTGATTAACGCTAGCTGTTTTTTTTTAGTTATGAGACTGATCTTTATTACTACGACTCGACATTTGGAGCCAACGACATGGTACCTGTTCTCATGCACAGTGTAAGAAACTTAACTACGCTTTTTGAAAACAAACTTTCCCAAACCCAAACATTTTTTGGTTTTCTTCTTCTATCATCATTCTAGAAAAAAAACTATGCTTACATCCAATTCAATTGACGCAATATTAATTGTGATTAACTTGTCACGTCTTTGAGAAAAATTAGCTAGGATATAAATTGCATTAAGGTGCTTTAATGTATGTGCCCCTCTACCTCGAGACTTTTTTACTACATTCATTTTTGAACCGCCAGCCCATGTGAACCAATCGATACTACCTTTGAGGGCTGAAGAGCGCCATAATAGTAATATTTTGAACAAAACATTCCAAAAAGCTCAAAATGGCGAAGTCTTTTTGATGGAGCAGGAAATTAGTAAAACCATAAGGTCTTTATTCTGTTTTGTGATATCTATGGCAGTAAAAAAAAGGCATTTTTATTTAAATATACTTTTTTGAAAATTCATCGTTCCCCATGAACATCGCCTTGTTCACCCTTGGCATAACAGTTTTGAACCTAGTTGGAGATCTAAATTTTAATGTCGAGTGTCAAGTGTTTAGATAACAATTGTTTAGAGCGAAAGTTACTCAACAAAAGCTTTTTCAAATATTGGACCCTCTCGCAGAGGAAACTCACAAAGCCGACCACCGACAACGCCGCTTCGTCGGTCATCGGCTACTGAACGAAACTCCGAACAGCAACGGGAGTCAAACGGAGTTTCACGAACATATCAGCGAAGCCTTGAAAATATTCCGAGCGCTGATCGTCGAGACGAAGCCCCGGCAACAAACCCGATGGATTTCAACTTCGTGAGCCGAACGAACAGCGCACAAGTCGCAACAGCACAGTACGATCCAAATTCACGACAAAATTCGTCGCATCGGTTCACGGTCGATCGTCGGAATAGCCGAAGTGTACCCGACTTGCAGAATTTTCGGAACCAAAATTTGTCTCGAGCTGGGTCAAGGTCGTCTGTGGAATCTTCTAGAAGGCCTCTATCCATGCAGAACATGAACCAATATCAACCAGTATGTAACATTTTCTGTTCTTAGATGGAAAACTAAGCTCGTGATTGTTCTTGATTTGAAGAAACTTATAACCAGCTTAAAAATGACACAATTTATGTACCAATTTAACATTCTCGCCAATCAAAATCACTTATTTTAGGCAAAGCATCAAACAAATTTAGTCTAAGCTAAATACAGAGTTGATTTATCTTATCCGAACGAAAACCCTGAAAAATTGAAATTTAAGATCTTTTTTAAAATTGTGTTGACTTTAGGTAAAAAACGAAGTAGACCAAACTTGCTGAAAATTAAGCAAAATTAATACGAAGCAAACTGTTATGCGTAATTCGGGTCCAAAATTTTACTCCAAAACCGATCTCTTTTTAATCTTTTTTAGTCAACCAAAAATAATGCTAAAACTGCTTGGTCAATTACTCATAAAAACTATGTCAAAGTGAGAATCTTATATAGGTCAACAAAGTTTGAGAAGAGTTCAATCTCCAAAACATTAAGAACAATATTTGCAAACTGTATTTAAATAAAAAAAAAACTGTGTTTAATTTGGTAAAAAAAGGCAATTTTCGACTATAAACAAACTTAATTTGTTTAAAAGCTTTTTAAATAGTGTATTGTATCTTGATAACTTCTGGGCTACATGAGATGCTGACTTTGCTATAGTTTTGTTCGAAATTGATTCAGTTGTTTTATTGTAATTTTTATTTGACTAAAAAGCTAAGAATGATCTAATTTTGCTGTAAAATTTTGGGCCTGAATACTGCAAAAGAGATTGCATCATATTAATTTTGTTTTAAAATTTAAGCAGTTTGGTATTCATCAAAGTCAACATATTCCAGAAAATTGCAAGGTTTATAAATTTGTCCGGTTAGTTCAAATCAGCACTGTAAACGGTTGCAAAAACCTGACTTGTTGCTCTGTTCACGTTAAAAACGCGGAGTAATTGTGTATTCGGTTGTTTAATTTATTTTATTTTTTTGTTTTCTACACAAGAATCATTTATCAAAAGTAATAATCGGATTGGGTCGAGTGATATATCATATTGAAGCCATTTCAGTCGTGATTTGAACGACTTTTTTAGATCTCTAAAAAAATGTCTCAGTATCGAGAAAAACAGGTTTAAATTTTTGTTCCGACTTTCGATACGAAAGTAACGGAATATTTGTGCTCGGGTGGGTTTTTTTTCTGCAGACAAATTTCGACTTTTCAACTAGCCATTTTTGGCGGATTTTTTTTATATTTGAGCTCAAATTTGAAAAGATATTTCACCTGTAATAATTTTTCGTTAAGTTACGGGGATCTGAGCTCAAATTTGAAAAGATATTTTACCTGTAATAATTTTTCCTTAAGTTACGGGGGTCTAAAAATTGCCATTTCGGCCAATTTGGGACAATTAACGCGCGATATATTTCGCACTATAACGCGTAAGCGGAGAATTAATCCGTCTTTGAAATCGTTCCAAATTAGTTGAAAGAAGCCTATTTGCCATAATTGATTTGTTACAAGGAGCGAAATCTATTCTTTGGTTCTTTATATGGCTTGGGGGGATGGTTTTCATTAAAAAAAAATTCAAATTTTAGAAAAAAAAATTTCATTTTTTTTCATTTATTTTTTAAATGTTATTACTGCTCCATAAAACTTAAAAGGCAGTCGGAACATTCAGGGCTTCGCCCTGATACGAGCTGTCTTGTTACATTGTAAGTTCATATTCGAACGTTTTAGTCTAAAAAATATGCTTACAATAGCTTAATTAAGCTCATTGTAGGGTGTTAAAGCTTAATTTCACACGAGTAAAAATGTTTTTCGAGTTTTTTAGCGCCATTTGGAAACTAAAAGTTTCAAAAGGTCAAAACACTTTTTATGTTTTTTTATTATTTTTCTACAACTGTAGCCCAATTTGCATATTATTTTTCGAGAGTTGAATTTTCTTGAATTCCAACTTTTCGTTAAGATCCTTTTATCACACCACGCAGAAAAAAACGACACTTTCTTGAAAAATTTTTGTCTCTCGAAACTACTCGAATGAATTTTATTTGCACTAGTTTTCAAGATTATACTTGCACAATTTTGTTTAGCCCCGAACTATGTCTTCGGCCCACTTTTACGACTACGACGACGTCGAGTACGACTGTGGCGAGGATGAGGGCGCCGAGTGCAACTGTTCCGAAGGGGAGAACAGCTTCGACAACACAATTGTACCTGGAGGAGGCGGGACGACCACCATGTTCGAGTCGCAACAGGTTCAGAAACAATTTTCAAGAAATTTTTTACCGATCGATGTCAGTGGTCATAAATAATTTACTTTCAACGCAGTAGAGTTGAATTTTGGTATTTTGTTTCCAATGAAGAGCCGTTGTCGTTCTCGACATTTTCGAGACAATCTTTTTCATTAATTTGTTAAAAAATTTGGATTTTTTTTTTGGAAAAATTTTGTCTTATTCCAAGTTATTGAATTTTTTGAAAGCAAGAGCTGTTATTAGTTTAAAAATCAGGTATCTTAAAATTTAATTACATATATTAAATTCCATTTTGTTTTAATGTTTCCAAGGTGTGTGACGAGTGTAGTTGTGAGATTGATGTTGAGGATTTGGAGCAGCACGGTGCTGTTGGCGGCACTACAGTTCAACCACGTTATAACAGAGTATGATAATGTAAAAAGTTTCTTGATTTAAATTCTTTTGCTTTGTTTGCACAAACAGAATAGTATTTAAAGAACTCAAGGCTCATTTTATTTCAGGGTTAAGCTATATTCTCCTCGCAGTTGAATAGCTACTTGGCTTTTTCATCGGTATTTTTTCAGTTTTTTTAAGCCAATAATCGAAATTATTTTCAGGCTTCAAGAGACCAGTTCGGTTCCCGCTCCTCTCAAGTTTCTTCCTACTCCAAGCGGTCCTTCGATTTCTACAACCAACCAGCGGAGTCAGACAGCCTACAAGCAGGAGATACAAAGAGTGCATCTTACTCTAATTCAGGCATAATTTCCAGTTTCAAACTAAAAATTATTCTTTTTCATGAAACTTTTCAATGCATCTGTTTTGCTTGAAATCTATTTAAACTAATTTTAAAAACAAAGATTTTGATTTGAAACCAAAAACTACCAAAAAAACAATGAATTTAGCATAGTTGCCGAAGTGCGTTCAAGATTTTGAAGAACACGATAACCCATTTAAATGGAGCAAATCCTTTCAAAATTTGTACAAAAGCTGCTTACGGTATTTGAAAATTGGAAAGTTTTCTGCGAGCAGATTTGCAATGCAAATGCAGTTCTGGTTCCGGATTGGCACTCGGAGCTACTTTCGACTGTCACGGAGCAGCCACTTCGTTCACAGAGGGCGCTATCCCGAGAGCAAGTCGGGTGGTGGCCTCGGCTGCCGAAGCGAAAAGCCGAGCATCAAAATCGACGAAGAATTCCAGAAAAGGCGGGATCGAATCAGTTCAGATTAGGAACAAATAAACTTCAGGGAAGTTTTTTTTTCTGTAAAACCAAGAAGTAAGAAAAACGCTGCGAATATTTTGGGCGAGGGCGACATTGTTACTTTCTCAAGGGACTTGCACTGGGGATATAGAAAAACAAAATGATTGTCAAAATGATTTTGCTCCGATCATTTTTTTTGAAAAAAAAACTGGTTCAGAAAACCAGAAGTAAAGTTTTTTATTCAAGGAAAACTAACTTTAAACTGATTGTGATATTTTCAAAGTGTCGATGGATAATCGCTCGCAAGGTTTCTTAGAGCAAACTCAAGCCAGTAAAAACAGAATGACGGCGAGTCAAGCTGGTCGAACGAAGTCGAAGGCCAGTCAGAGTTCGGGATCCAGGCGAGGATTAAAAGCTGTCAAAAGTACAGGTAGTTATAGATAATAATTTTTTTTGTAGTGATAAATAATAATTTTTTTAATGTAGTTATTCATAATAATTTTTTATGTAGTTATACATAATAGTTTTTTTATGTAGTTAGATAATAATATTTTTTTTTGCGATAAAATACTTTTTTATAAGTATTTTATCGCAACCAAAGTATGTAATCTATTTCAGGGGCGGATCTAGGATTTTCTCGAGGGGGGGGGGCGGATTTTCAAAAAATTTTCCAAAATTTTGACGACCTTTTTTTTTTTTTTATTTTTTTAGGTCGACCAAATTGATTTTTCGAGCTCTCCCAAAGCACTGTTTTGCCCCTATTTTGGCCAAATTTTCTGCGCCGCAGGCAAATTAAAAAAAAAATAGTCAAAAAAGCCGTTTTTGGGCACTTTTTGAAAAAATTTTGACAAAAAAATCGCGTTTTTTTTGGCGCGCGCTCCCCTACAAGCTAGTATATATTGGCGCCGAAGGCGCCTTTAGAAAAATTTAAGGGTCGGTTGGCCAGAAACGGATTTCTGAAAAAGTATCAAAGGGGGGACCCTTTGGGTTGGCAGGGGGTCGAATCCCTGAGGGGGGGGGGGCGTCCGCCCCCCCGCCCCCCCCCCTAAATCCGCCCCTGATCTATTTAATTCAGAAAATGACGGATGAAGTCTTTGTCCAAGAAACAACAAATAAGACAAGAACTCGGGATGAAGTGTTTTTTTTTCTAGTGATTTGATCCTTATTTGCCTTCAATTTTAGTATCCATTTTTAGTTAGACCTGTTTTGTGTTAACTATCGATTAAGGTACATGGCCCACACTTGTACATCATACTGAATTTATTGCTTTCAATCTTGTCCACGGCCAAAAAAGTGCTCAAGCTAAACAACTATATAATGAAATCTCTTAATTATAATTTAAAAATCAAGGCAAAACCACGACTGTAGCGACGAGTACGAAAATCAACAAACCATCAACTTCGACCAGAGGAAGTCAGACAGGGAGTAGTAACAACAACAACAACAACAAGTTGACAGATATCCCCCCACTGAGTGTGGCCAAAACAGCCACAGTTAGGGGGGATGATTTGCAATCTCAGGTGTCGCAAGCACTGTCGCAGAGATCACAGGCATTTTTTTCTTCATTTTAATCAACAATTTAGAAAAAAAATTAACTCGATCCTTGACAACTCCCGAAGAATATTTTCCTCATTTTTCGTTCAATTATTAACTATTCTCTTAACGTTTAGACTTTTTTATAGAGTATTTTAAAAATTGAAAGCTGATAGAAAATTGTTTTCAAATTAACTTGTTGTAAATACGTCATTATTTACATTGATGACGCATAATTTTAATTTTTGGAATTAGGAATCTAATATTTGAAAGTAATCAATCGAAAAATGAAAATTGAAAAATTGAAAAAGTATAATTATTTCCACAGCAAGACAGCATTCATTGTTTGGATAAAACGAATCATAAACTAAAAAATGCCGGACGATAGAGTCCTGGGGGATCATTTACAGCTGAGATTCAGTTGGACCTCAAGTTGGACTTTGGATCCAACACAGATGGAACACAACTTAGCCAGGTAAAGTTTTGAGAAAAAAAAGATCATGTTTTACAAATAATTTGTCAAATACTACCTCGAAGCTGAGGAGAATTTTTTTGAACAACAATAGGGCTTTGATCGGTTCTTTTTTGTTGTACGGCCTGAATTTGACACTTTGGGTAATTTGAAAAATAGATCCAATTCTCGCAAAAATCTGTAAAATTATTCATAACCGATGATTATAACAAACAAAAGTATAACCATTGTAAATATAAGTTTGGGCCGTATAAGAGAAAACAACCCTTTTATCTATCAAATAACAATAACGTAGACCGTGGATTCTTAATAACAATTATAAAAAAATTCGAATCATTAAGTAATGCTGCCAGATTTCTTGTCTGATTGATAAGAGAGCAATTACGTCTGGGTAATAAATCTAAAGTTAAACTCCCGTACAGGTAATAACCGGTAAAATCTTAATTCCTGAATTGGGTTATTCACACCGTAGGCAATCAACGTGGGTATCAACCAGCCTGCGTCTCAACCAGCAGAGCCTTCAGTGCCCTCTCAGCCAACCAAGAGTTCTTCCAAGAGTAAGACCAGATCTACTCCAATCAGTGTGGAACAGGTGGATGAACCCCCAGAAGATCCGTCAGGGGGCGACGAAAGCACATGCAGGGATCTCACGCAGGCCATGTGGTACGATTTTTCAATTACATGTACGACTAAAAGAAACATAACAATGGTTAGAAAATGTTTAATTGACAAGAGGATGGTAAAAAAGTTCAGATTTAGTCATTGAACCCATCACCAACGCTTTTTGATGAATAATTATGGGTCGACGAAAATTTCGGAGTGAATAAATTTTGATTTGGAAAACATTCAAAAATATTTTTTATGTGAGAACTGAAGTCAAGTCGGAAAAGATACTACTGAACAAAGAAAATTTATTTTGAGCGTAAATTTAGTACAAAAAATTTTCAAATATAGTGTCGAAAAAGTTTAATTTTCAAAAACAATTGAACTTTCTATGCAGGGATTTGGCGGCACAGGAGATGCCCACTCCAGCGGAGGCTATGCGGATAGGGAGATACAACAGGATGGAGGAGCATTTCTACAACGACAGAGATCTCATCAACAAACTAGTCACACACACCGAGGGTCCATTCCGAAGAAACACTTTCAAGGTTATCTGTGTATTTGTAGAATATATCTCATTATTCCTTTGAAAACGACATTGTTATTTTGCCAAATTTGGAATGGTGTCACTTTTGCCTGTACTTTATCATGTAATCTGAGCAAACTAATTGTGAAAATCTCTTCAAAAAAATGCACCCATAATAAGAGCTTTGCGAATCAGATTTTGTTATCAAAAAGCGATGTTCCATTTTTCGATTGGCCATTATCAGTTTGTTTGCAGTACCGTGACCAGTACTTTGCGAATACTGGGAAGATGTTGCGGGCAGTAGGTGCTACTGACAGATTCGCCCACTTGTGGATGAAACAGGAGAAGAGTCTCTACAGATACGTCTACGAGGGAAAGTTAGTATGGACAACAATTAACACCCTAATTGATTTTGAATCACAGGATAATTGGTTGCCTGAGATTTTGCTTTTTTTTTGGCGTTATCAAAAAATGTTGTTCAAGAGCTCGCGTACAATAAACCTTGATCGTTAAGTAATTAGGAAATGTCGCATTTTCAATCATAGGAAATGACGAAAGCCACCAAACATTTTACGCTATGAACCAAGTAAATTTGAAAACTTTTGCTTTTCTCTTGCTTCCGTATATCCGGGTATTGCAAACCAGCAAAAATGCTTCCATAACACGGATGTTTGGCAAGATCTCTTCCCCAAACAAACTAAACTCCCTGTTGTCCAAAGTATTTTTTTTGTCTCGTTTTGTAAGAACAAAAATAGAAAACTTTGATTTTCTCAATTGTTCGAAGCTTCTGAAAACAAAGAAGAAACATTTTTTACTTCAGCAAAAAAGTTTGTTCTCAAACTAGAGTATAATTTTTCTGCTCAAAATCTGATTTCCGTTTCCAGAATTATCCCACAGACCCCGAAGAAGGACTTGTCTTGTTATGCGGCTGAGAAAAGGAACACTAAACTGCCTTTTTACTCGGGAGTTTCGAGCAAGGAGAGCTTTTCCCTAGTTGCCAATCTTCAAAGTGCACTTGCTGTACTCGGACAACAGGTATGCACGTATATGTAATGAAAAAGAACAACAAATTTGTTAAATAATAAAATATTACGTCGCCCTGTCAAGAAAAATTACATGTCTCACTTTTCTGTCAATTATCAAAATTTGCGCATCTTACAACTATAATCGTTAAATTGTTGCCGTTTATTTCATTTTTACTTCATCAAAGTACATTTTGTTGCTTTTATAACAACATTGTAAAATTTTTTATGAATGTGCTTTGCCTTAAAATCATAATTATGAGTGCGCTCTGCCGAGATCACTTTTGAAACCCTGTTAGACTGATTTTTCAAAATTATTAAGGGACTGTAATTGATTTAAACTACATTTACTTGATTGTCTACAAAAAAACACTATTTTCAGATTGTTTTTGGCAGAAAATAGTAATTATAGGTGCGCTCTGCAATTTTCTATTATTTCATTATTCAACAAAATAAAACAAATTTGCGGAGCTTATTTACATTCGAATGCGACATAATCTCAGCCACGGATCCAAGTCATTGATTATGTGTCTTCACAATCAGATGCTAAAATATGTGTGTTTCAATATGTTCGAGTTTCTCAAAGTTTTTGAAAGTTATAGCTTGGTTTATCAAAAAATTTCTTGAAGCACAGGAATTATTTTTAACGCCTAAAACTAGACTTTCTAAAACCAGAAGTTAAAACTTGCCTGACATTTTTTTCACAACTATATTTTTATTTTCATGTTCGACCTAGATAGAAAAAAGTATACATTGAATCTTTTCTGTAGTATTTTTTGAAAGTGTTTTTTAAATGAAATTTTTTTGGAAATTCAAAGAGCCGACAGGGTGCTTTTTCATTTGGTATTAACAGATAAAAGCTTTTTCTCTAAAAAAATCAAAATGTGGTCGCCTTTGGTTCATTGACATTTTTCGCCTTATATGTTGGCTAAAATTTTGTTTTGAAAAGAACAAAAAAATATCAAGGATAGCTGGTCATGGGCAATAAAGTACCTTAGGCTTTTCCGACTATTGTCTTTAAAACAATAAAATCAAAAAGTTCTTTCCAACTTAGTGTTTTTTCTGCGTGATGTGACAAACAGATTTGAAGCAAAACTATAAATTAGATATATTCGACAGTCACAGTAATGCAGGCAATCCAGATAACAAAATTTGATAAAAAAGGACAAGAAAAACATGAAAAATCAAAAAAAAATTTAAAAATTTCAAAAAATTTTTTTTCAAAATTTGTATGCACAAAAATTATTGATTTTTAAAGAAATTTTTGGTTCGCAAAATGGTGTTAAACGACACCAAAAACACTTAGTTTTCAGTGCTTGAATTAAGCATACTCAGCGGTTGTAAGCATGCTCGTTCGTTCTCTGTTTTCGCTCGAAAATAAAATCGAGCAAAAAGTAAAATAAGATTTTCAAACCAATTTTTCTCAATATTTAGAAATTTTTTTAACATTGTGGTTCGAAACAAGAAGGGCTTCAATTTGTTATGTCTCTAGATCCATTTGGGGTATTTTATTGCATCTTTCTATGAAAATTATTACACTTTTCTATGATTGCTTAGCGAATTACTTTTTTCGTGGAAAATTTTGAAGATAATTACATCATCATGTAAAACTGACTACTCTCGGAAGAAGATAGAGCGTGCATCAATTGAAAAAGTACTTCAAAATTCGATATTATTTTTATATGAGATGTTTTTTATGTCGACAAAGTTCATTTGTTTTTCTTTCGCGTTAACATGGTGACTACGTTACAAAAAGTCACATGCATATTTTAAGAAACTATTGAAAAGCAAAAGCTCTGAAAATGAGGGTCATGTTAAAGTTAACGCCCACAATGATTAATTATTTGGCTATTTTTGATTAATCAAAAAACATAGAGTTGTTAACGCTCAAACCTAATGTTTTCGTGGCCTTATAATTGATTTTTTTAAGTGCAATTGAATTTAACTTGCTTGAAATAAGGCAAGTTTTCATCTTCAAAAACGAACGTGCGACGGGCACAAACAACGCGAATTACGTTGTCTCGAAATTGGATTTCAATTTTTCAGAATGCCAGGCCGAAAAAAAAAATCCCCAATTGACCCAATTTTTTCTCATTGGGTTAGCTTAAAAAACTACCAATCATACAAAATTCATGTTGTTTGAAGATTGCTTCAACATAATTTTTGCCATAAAATTTAATTTTTTTTCGGTTTTCTTTAGATCATTGGCAACATTCCAGTGTTTGTTGGTTAAGATAACATTTTGAAATAAACGTTTTTTGAAAATCATATACTTTTGAAGCTATTTTGGAAAAACTTGTAAGCATTCGATTTTTATCCAGGTTTTTAACAGAAAACACTCGTCGGCTGCTTTAAATCATTACTGTGATTTTTCTCCGCAAAAAATTCCAGAGAGCCTTGCAAAAATCTCTAGCATTTTGTAACCCTCGAAATTCTAGTGTTCTCTAACTTCGTGATTTTTTTCGCAATTGAATTTGAGAATTTTTTATTTTATTGCCAATTTTTCACAAAACTCAGAAACTGAAAGTTTGAAAATGTCTACAAGGGCCACAATGCGGAGACGAGTCTCGAGAAACTGAACATGAAGAATGCACTGAGACAGTTGGTGGGCGAGAAGGCACACAGACCCAGTCCCATGGAGATACTACTAGTGTTGGAGAGACAGAAGATCAGACTGGAACTGCTTCATCAGGATGTGTGTGAACAGATAGAGAAGACCACTGATCTGTACATCAGGGGGGTAAGACAAAAAGGGAGGGGTTGTTAACTTAGTCGAATTGTCGACCAATCAGAATGCAGCAAAGTTAGACTTTTCAAAGAGTAAGCGCTCTAGTATTAATTTGGAGATTCTATAGTAGATACCAAAGGGGGTAGATTGTTAAATAGACCCTGAGATATTTTTGACAAATTGTAAAAAAAAGTCTTTTGTTTACGAGGAGGAGCAAAAACATGTGTTCAATTAATTGGGTTTGTCACTATTATGGCACCGCTTTATGTAATCAACGTTAGAACAACGGTCGGTTTTCAGGTGACGCGAGAGAACAATTGTTTTTGTCGGTATCAGATTATGCACTTTGATTAATCATAAGCATGCATTCATAAGAGTGGTAAGAACACTTGTCACAATTGGTTCAGTAACTCTTCCTCAACAGTAAAGTTTAAAACCGATTTGAACTTTTCAACAATAAATCTTTTTTGTGTGATTCAAGCTTCTAACGAATTTTCGCTTCCTATGTTGTGGAACTAATTCATACTTTTTGTGCATTGAGTTTAGACGAAATTATGAAAAGAGAAAACCAATGATACATGTATCAACAATTGCTTTTCAAACCTTGGTAAATCCGATCATCCCCTTTGCAAAAGGAGAGTTCGTTACAAAATGCAAAATACCTTGATCTTTAACACCTGAATATATTCTTCATAGGGTGGATTAAAAACCATGGTAATTTACTTTGAATTCGGTATGTTGAAATCAAGTATCGATTTTTGTATAATTTAAGGAAGCACCAACTTGGGAGGTCATTAGGAGAGCTTGTGGCCTGTTGAGTGACGTCTGCACTGACAATTAATGATTATAACAGTCCTGTCTCTTAATTTGATCTTAATTTAAATTCCATAAAAAACTTAATGGTTATTTGAAAAAAAAATCTTAAATTGTGTTTGGTTTAGGAAAAACTTGATGAGAGAAATGTACATAGCCGACACGATTAGAAAAAATAACAATTTATTATAAACATTTAACGAAATGATCTTTAACAAGTGATCAAAGGAAATGATTATATATCGAGTTTTAACGTTTACAGATTATTTTAAAAATTTAATTAATGAAAGAAAGCCCAAGTACTTAAACGGTTTAGATAAATGGACTTTGAGTTATTGAAACCCAGCCCTTTTTGGCTGCAAAATTTATGCAGTTTGTGTAATTGTCTTTTGAATTCCGTTTATTTTAGGTGAAACGATCAAATTTTTACTCCAAATCACAACAGAAATTAGTAAAATCATCACTGCAATAGATATCCGTATCCTGTTCAAATAATTATTACTTCAGTAGTCCCATTAAACAAATAAAAAACTAAAGTGGTCTTAAAAATAAGCCCTGGTGGCACTCCCCCATTAATTTTCTTGATTGCCGAAACCTTCTTGTTAAAAGTAACATAACATATTCTGTTCGTTAAAAAACTTTCAATAAAACAATTGTAGGTCCTCGCAAACCATACCGATAACAATTGTTGGGATACATTTCTTTATCAACTCTATCGCTTTCACGGATCCATAAATGAAAAGTATGATGTATTTTTTCTATCAAGTGCCTTATGAAAGAGTTTGTTCAGAGTTTGGAACAATAGCTTCGGCAGTCTTAGTATTGTCCTTAAATTCAAACTGTTTTTCAGACAAAATGCAGTTTGCTTAAGACTTTTTTTTATCATATCACTTCATTTTTTTGGATGATTTGCTTGTTACGGTGAGTTACGAATTAAGCCTTCAACTGTTTGTTTTGGCTCACGATCCAATTTGTCTCCAAAATTCATTAGGAGGCCAAACTGTGCATTTTGTGAATTGTAAGTGGATTCCGCAACAGGCAAAACATTGATTTGTCGCGGAATCCGCAACCTTGCTACTCTTCTCTGCTGTTTTGGATTCCACGGTCAAATAGCAAAAAACTCTGTATTGCTCAAAATCAATCCTAAAACAGGCAATTTTGCGGAATCCGCCACAAAACGTGTGGAATCCAGAACCAGTTTTTGGAATCCATGAGCAAATAATATTATATGTGCTTAGTAAACTTAAGCTGTCGCGGAAACCGCAACTGTATGTGGAATCCGGAACTTGTAATTAGAATCCGCATAAATTTGCGGAATCCACTTACATTTGCGGAGTCTGCGTACATTTGCGGAATCCGAAACAACTATCTGTTTACGCTCGTTGCGGAATCCCCAACAAAATCAATGTGCCAACAAAATTTACGTTAGAGATTTTTGTACGCGGAATCCACTGAAATGTTGTAAGCGGAATCCAGGAATCCACTTACTTTTTGGAACATTTTTAAAGATTTGTCTCTGGAATCCAGGAGCATATGGACATGAAATTGTTCGCCTATCCAGTTCACAGTTTGGCCTCGCAATGTTTAGAAAAAAACACAGTTTCTTTCCCAAATTGAATATTTTCACTTTCATGAATAACTGTTAGTGTCTGTTTTCCATTCAATTTCGTTTTTCGTATAAACAGATTTTAAAATTTGCACAAAAAATGAAGTTTTTGAGATAAAATTTGATCTGATTTTTCGGCAGCAGTTATTTTTAGTTCTGAGAAACAAAATTTCTCCATTGGCGTGTTTTCAGTGAATTTTTTTTACTGGATTGTTTATCAAAAGATTCATTTCTTTCTTGTTTCGCTCTGGCTTTCTTCCGTGACCAATATAAATTTTTGGTTTATATGTTTTCAACATCGCCGAGATTCGCATTTGAAAATAATTTCTTAAGAGACACAGTTTTTGTAAAACATGAAATTCATATCCAATTGAAGTTCCGGATATCGTAACTTGTGTTAGTTGCTCCACCATAATCTTACAGATTTGAGTCAATTCAGTTACTCAAGTTTAGGTTTTAACCAAACTGAAGGATGAGGACTGATATATGCTTCACCAAAAAAAAAGCTTTTTAATGAATAGCTTCTATGGCACAGAATGAACTATTTAAAAAATATTTTATTCTCTGCAAATTTTGCAGTTAATCTTTTCAAAAATTGCCCAGAATAAACCAATCGATGTTTTGTTTCTCGGGTCATTAAGGCCCTTAACTCTAACCAGTGCATGCTCATTATGCAATTTTTTTAACGAAGTTGCTAAGAGATTTGATCGCACCTTTTTTGATAAACCAGCAGACCGGATATAAATCATCGGATTTGAAGCTGAATGAGCTTGTGTGATTCAAAAAGAAGATTCAATAATGTTATCAATTGGATAATTTGTTGCTTCACAGCATAGAGTTTTGACTAGGGATGTAAAACTAATTATTATGCCTAAAATTTCATTATGATTTTCGGGCTTCTATTAAAGGTTCCATAATTGAACCCTGATTTAATGTAAAAACCAATTCCTACTCGTCTCGTTTTTCTGTTACAAGTTATTAGTGACAGGTTATTGTAATAGCTAAGTCCTTTTTTAACCAAAGCCAAAAAACAAGCAGTGCACACTGAAGTCACAGAAACACTGCTAACTGAAACTGAAATCGAGAAAAGTGAAAGCTTGTCTTCTCTAAAAAGTTTGAGAAAAAGAAAACATCAAAAAACTACCAAACAATGTATAAGTTATGAAAACTATCCTGTGCAACAAGTCTACAGCTATCAAAAACGGAATTGCTCGTTTGATGATAAACATATGACCAAAAAGTTTATTGGATAAATCTATCTAATAATATCTAAGCAGCAAACACCATGAAAAAGTTTCTGTCTTTTTGAATTTTTTGGAACGAAGGCTTCGATCAAAAAAATGCTTTTAATTTTTCGTTGGCGCGCTTTTCCCCAACAATATATGGCTTCCGTTTATGAAGATCAAATTTGCGCCAAAGACCTCTCTGGAACGTTTCGTGGTTGATCTGCCAGATATTTGAAATATTGCCAAAAGGTTATTTTTTGAACAAAAATCTGTCCACTAGAATTGAGAAGACTAAAAGAAAAGTTGGCGGCAATGTACAAAAAAGCAAAAACTTAGAATTTTTTAATGAGAAAAAAGAATTGTTCAAGAAACCTCACATTTAACTCAAATTTCTAGTTCATTTTTTCAAAAAAAAACTTAGCTACGCTGCACAGAATTGAAAGATTTTTCAGTTTTTATGGTATTAGTGATGTGTCGAAAGGTTTTTAGCTATGGATGTAGAGCTATGCTGTTTAGATTTTGGAAAAACGGGAAAAGGAAACATGGCGTCTTCTCGAACTAAAACACCAAGAAATCATGACCCTCTGCATGTTCATAGCTGAAAATGAGCAGGAAATCTATGATGGAAAAGAACAACAGAAAACAGACTATCTTTCCCACATTGAAATCGAACCTCTTTTCAGTAACAAAAGTGAGTTTTTAGCTCATCTGAAGCATGTGAACAAAAATCTATACGACAAGTTTGGAAGGCCGGCATACAGAAGATAACATCAAGACATAACTCAGCAAAGCTTAGATGACGAACTAGAGGCCGGCATAAATCTAAAACTTGTGCTATTTTTATATATTTTTTATTTATGAAATATTTTATTAGAGAATATGAATCAAATAATGTTTAAATGTTTATTTTTAATAATTATATTATCTTGCATATTTTTTCGATCAACTTACAATATTTGACAACTGAGCTGAAAAAACAATTTTCTTTTCAATTAAAACATGAATTAACACCGCGATCACTTGCGAAACAGAGTAAAGCCACTAAAAATTACTGAAATTCACAAAAATGAATGGTGGTAGCAATGCAAGACGTTGAAAGATCCGTCATTTTGAACGAGATTTTGAAGTAAATCTCGGCTAACAATGTAGAATGGGTATGGCGTTTTGAAATAAAAAAAAATGTATCGCAGGAAATTACTTGGTTTTTCGCTATGACTCTTATACATCTAATTCACTGGCCAACTTATTCCAACAACTTGTCCCTAAAAAAGGTTTTCTTTCAAAATCAAGCAAATGTCTGGAAATGGTTGAAATAAAACTTTTTCATGTAAATTTTAGAAATAAAATTGTAGAATTGAAACAAACGTTGCAAAAGTTAGAAACTATAAGCCAAGCAAATATAAGTTCATAGACAACCATAGACATGGTTTCGAAGTTTTTTGTTTCGAAGTTTTTCAAATGTAAGAACTTTGTAAACTTTAATGCATTAAACAATGGCTCGTTGTTAACTAAAGTTGCTGTTTTCATATGACTAAAAAAACTTGCTTTTAAACTCTGTAAAACAAAACAAACTGCATCCAGTTTCAAGCGTTAATGATCGATTATATTAAGATTTTAGTACCAGTCTCACTAAAACTGAGAAACAATCGATTTTAATCAATTAATAATCGATTATAATCTCTCCTTTTAAAATCAAATTATAATTAATTATAATCCGTCATAATCCATTATAATCGATTATAATCCGTTTTCTATTCGTCGATTTTTCGATACCATTATAATCGATTATTATTGATTATAATTTACTATTTTTAATCAAATTTGAATTTCGTTATTTTTGCACAAAAATACATTATAGTCGATTATAATTGATTATAATCCATTTTGTTTGTCCATTTTTGTCTTCGAAGTTGCATCTAATTTGCTTATTTTTTATGCTTTTTGTGGACGTTGGTTCCTATGAAAAACGAGAAAACTATTTGAAAAGTTTTCCAATTAATTCAATTTTATAAGTTTATTTTTTCTTCAATTCTTCCCCATTAGAGCTGTTTTGTGATGCATATTTCAAGCTTTTTAAACACCAAAACATCAGCAAATTGATTTATTTTCATGATTGATTCGGAAAATTTATTTTTCATCTACCGCGAGAACCTTTTCACTCAATGAAAGGGTTTCTATGAAACTTTTGTTTCGTGGTAAAACTTTGTGTTCAGATAAACCAAAGTGTTCAAGAGATCTCTCTTTTAGAGATTTTCTTATTGACACAAAAATAATAACACATAAGATATAATTCGATTACAGGAAAATTTCGGCAAAATAAGAGATTATAATCAATTATAATCGATAATAATTGATTTTAAGGGTTTTACTAAGAACTATAATCAATTATAATCGATTATAAGAGATTATAATCTCTTGGAAAATATCACGATTATAATCAATTATAAATGACTTAAAGACCTAATTTTTGGCGACTTAAGTACCTGCATCCAGTTTCAAGCGTTAATAAGCGAGAACCAGTCTTACTAAAATTGAAAAACAATAAATTTTAATTAAATAAAAATCGATTATAATCTCTTTTTAAAATCAAATTATAAATGGTTCTAATCCATTATAATCTAATATATTCGATTATTTATTCGTCTACTTTTTGATACAATTATAATCCATTACTTTTATTCAAAGTTCTAGTTTATTAGTTTTGCACAAAAATTCAATATAATCGATTATAATTGATTATAATACCTTTTGTTTGTCCGTTTTGTCTTCGAACTTGCATTTAAATTGTTTATATTTAACGTTTTTTGTAGAAGTTGGTTCCTATGAAAAGTGAGAAAAATATTCTTAAAGTTTTCCAATTAATTCAATTTTATAAGTTTTTTTCAGTTCTTCCCCGCTAGAGTTGTTTTGTAATGCTTATTTTAAGCTTTTCTAAGCACCAAAACATCAGCAAATTGATGTAGTTTCTTAATTGATTCAGAATTTTTTTCATCTACCGCAGGAACCTATCCACTCATATGAAGGGATCTCTATGAAACTTTTCTTTCATTGTAAAACTTTGTGTTCAGATGAACCAAAGTGTTCAAGAGATCTCTCTTTTAGAAATTTTCCTTTTGACACAAAAATAATAACCCATAAGATAAAATTCGATTTTTTTGACTTGTCAAAACTTTGGCGAAATAAGAGATTATAATCGATTTTAATCGGTTATAATTGATTTTAAGGGTTTTACTAAGAACTATAATCAATTATAATCGATTATAAGAGATTATAATCTCTTGGAAAATATCACGATTATAATCAATTATAAATGACTTAAAGACCTAATTTTGGTAATGATAATCGATTATAATGGTCAAAAAATTATCATAATAATCCGTTATAATCGATTACTTACGCCTAAACTTGGATGCGAGAAACTCCTACGCCAAGATCGGTTATGAAAACACTGTGATTTCCATTTTTGGTTTATTTGATTGATATAGAAGTTTCGTTGATGAAATCTGAGAAAAAGTTCAGAGAGTTTTTCGTCTCTCCGCTTCCATGAGTTTGACCATTGAATCGCAAACCTCAAGATTTTGAGCTTTTTGATTTCAAAATAAGCAAATGAAAAACTTGTGATTTCTGTGACAGCTGCACACAAACTGTTAACACCACATCATTTGCGAAAGAGAAAAAACCCACAAAAAATCCCTATTCCTTGACTCAGGAATCGGGATTTTTTGTCTGGGCTTCAATATTTTGCTCCGGATTCTGTAGTTTGACTCTAAGTTTGGAGATTTGTTGTTGAACTTGAATAAGCTTACGCCGCTCAACTGCGGAACCCAGCAACTTGGTTAAACTCGCTAGAGCGACAAAAAAGCGTTTGTTCAAAAACCAGCATGGCTTAGATCGTTGTCACAAAATAATCGTACCGACATGGGCATCCCGTTATTTTGGACGACCAGCGGCACATCCTGGTCTGACGTGCTAGTTTAATTTTTAGCTGGAATGTTTTCTAATAGCGATAACTGTCAAAGAAAATGAGAACCCAGAGTTCCTATTTAGAGATCCTAAGTCCATAAAAAACAACCTTCACGTCCAGAGTCGTCTGAAAACTGGGGAAACTCCCGTTTCTTTGGCAGCAAGAGAACTCAAAGATCGGTTGGACCTAGAAAAATTAACGGCTGATAATGGAGAATGAAGAAAAAAGGAAGAGGACCAAAGATCGGACATGATGCTTACATCTTGGAAGCAAAAACTTTTTTCCCTCGACTGTTCCTCTTACTAGACACTGAAAAGAACGAAAAAAGCTCACGCAAAAATAAATTCACAAAAAAAAATCAACACTCAGTTGTAAGGAAAAAATAAAAAAGCAAAATAAGCTTTCGAGAAAATGAGAGATAATAACTTGTGAGAGATAATAACACTCACAGTCAGGAGAACAACGAATCATGAAAGCATATCATGCCGCAGTAACGGCCCAGACAATTAGGTCAGAGCTGGGTTCATTCGAGGATGAAATAGTATGATACTTTTTTCTAAAATACCTAATGAAAAACATAACGTTACAAGACTCACGCACAATCCAAATTCTTCGTCCACAAGAAGTACTTAAGAATGCTATAAAGTTCAAACATGGCAAGCAAACAATTATCGGCTTTCAAAGATCAGACCCGAGGTAAGTCACAGCAGGTACTTCGGCAAGGAGTTTTACAGTGAAAATAGAACATGAACACATAACCCGAGTTCAAAATCAGAACATGAAAAGAGCGATTAGATAACGAGAAGAACAGACAAACCCATCTTCGGGGCAAAGGAACCACAAACACAACAAACAGCCAAAAACCGTGCAAGAAAGACATCCCACATATTGTCGATCAATGGGGGAAACGAGCGAAAACTGAAACAAACCTAGCTGTTTTGTCAATGCTTACAGTTTATCGAAAAATGAGTGAACTCGGAGGAGTCGGAGGAAGAAAGTAAATTATGACAAAACAATCAAAAGGCTATGACAACCTTTTTATTTAGACTCAATGCCATAGCAAATTATCGAATGATAAGATATTTCGGATGATTCGGAGGACGAATGTAACCTAAAAGAAGATTTCGACTGTTGTAATTTTGACAAAGTAATCAATATGATATAGCAGTAAATTGAAACTAGACTCAATACCTGGAAAAAATGCAAAATCAGTTAACAGAGAAATTGATAATGAGGAAAACTGAAACGCAAGAGTTCAGAAAGGGAAATAATGAAATCGTTTACAGCGTGCGTGAAATTGAAAATCAGATTATACCAGATAAGACCATGGAATCATCTAGTTCATTATCTTTTCTGAGTTAGGCACCGGTGAAGCAATTCAATGATACTTTGGAGAAAAATTCTCCAAGAGGAAAAATTGAAACAGACAGTCCAATTTGAGGCTATAGTAAGCAACCTTTTCTAATAATGACATCAGATCTGCAAACTGAGAAGTGCAGAGAGCAGCACTGTTGATTAGAAAACGGGGAAAAGGTAAAATCTGAGACTAAACCAAAAAAGTGCGATTAACAACAAAAACAGCAGAGGGCTCAAGAGAGAAGCTAAGACTTGACGTTCTTTTATGGAAGCAGTCTGAAGGCTGGCAATGAAAAGTTTTACATAAACTTTTTTTAAACAAATTTTCATATAAAAGTTGTTGTTAGCTCACATATCAAGCACTCTTTGCACCTAATTCAAGAATGAGGAGAAGAATACCGACTCACGTGCAAGATAAAGTGAAAAAAAAAGATTGACCAAAAAACAAATTTTCCAAATAGACAAAAGCACAAGTGATTGCTTTTTTGTTTCATTGTATCTACAGGGGAAAAAAGCCTCAATCAAGGCCTCGGATACAGAATCGACAAATAGACAGCTGTTGAAAGTTGAAAATCGGCAGCCCAAATGAAGATGAATTGTTGAATGAGGTGAGTTAGTTAGTATTATCAAAAATATGAGGGTCACAATTGAAAAAAAAGTAGGTTTCTCACGGGATTCTACGGGCTGACAGATCTGGTAGAAAAATTTCAAATTGCCATGAATAAAATAATCAAAAGAAAGAAAAACTCATTTTGTTTTCTTAAAGAAAATCGTATAGTTTCAAAAGCCAATAAAGCAGAGGATGAGAAATTGGTTTTCAAAAATGATGGAGAATTTGAATAAGGAAAAATTGATAATGAAACTATCGAAATGCGGTGTCTTTAGAAAAAGAGGGTAACAGTCGGGACAAAATTTGCCAGAAGAAATGTTGTTCCCTAAAATCACCAAAAACATAATCCTGAAATTGGAATCTCCAAAAAGATTAATTGGAATTGCTGACAGATAAATTAAGACCATTGTTAAGAAAAGAGATTAGAAAAACTTCAAAAAAAGAAAACTTCAGTGAACAAGTTATAATAGGGGGTACAACACACAGCCATTTTTGAAGATATCAAGTTTAGCACTACCAATTTCACTCAGAAGAATCTCCTGTGACCAGCGGAAAAAACGGAATAAAATATGCTGCGAGTTACAGTGGACACGGGGTTTTTCTAGAACGGCTAACAGACTTAGGGTAGAAGGTACCAATCTCATTTGCGCCAAGATACATTACAGCTCAAGAAAAAAAATCCAACCAGTGACTTGAAACTGCTGGCATCAGTGAGGGCTATGTACATATTCAATCACTACATTCTGGTGGAAAGAATTTATAGTTGTATTCAGTCTTGAAGCCATTAACGCAGTATTAGACAGCAATAGGTCAAACAAAACATATTCATTACAATGAAGAAATGCGTAGATCGATTGTTGCTTACATTCGATCACATACACCCCGAGAAACAACATGAAAATTGTTGATTACTTTTCTCGTGAAAAAATGGCCCCGAAACTGAACGAGACAAAAAGTTCGAGGCAAAAAAATATTAAACATGTTTCATGAAGCAGTAGTCTGAAAAACCCTGTAGAGCTCAATCGGAATGAAAACATTCTATTTTGTTTCTGAGCGAGCAGAGCAGAATTATTTACGTGATACGAGATTGTACGGTTGCCATATCAACCAAATCGCACAAAAACAAGTAAAGTTCAAGCAGGACTAAATCGATCAAACTCGGCAATCGGCAAAGTTGCAGGAGCTCAGTTTAAAACCAAATCAGTTTAAATTTCAGTCAGCGCGTAAAACATTCGGAAAAAACTGTAGAACCTTAGGAGGAAAGTGGCAAATAAGAAAACATGGACGATGAAAAAGAGAAAAAAACTAAAAACCCAGTTCGTCGAGAAAACTGAGATAATCAAGAGAACAACAGAAACCAAGACCGTCGGGGTGATTGAAACTTCAGTTCAGATACGGAAGGAACTCCACCAATAGTGAGTTGGGAATTAAGGAGAAAGGCACTGGTGGAGAGCACACCGAAATTATTGTCTTTTGGGAATTTACGATCTCGGATAGCGGACATTTGGGATGAAGCTCAGTCTCTACCCAATTTGAACTGAGCGCAACTACTGCGAGTACAGCCATAGACAACATCAACCCTGATTAAAACAGGAACACTCGATCCAGGAAATTGATCTAAGAATGGATGGTGAGAGCTCAGAAGAAGTCAACGTGGTGCAACCAACAACCATCAGTGTTGATTTCGGTTTACAGAGGACATCCAGGACAAAAGGCGATGCTGGACGAGTTCAATTGGCTGTGTTGGCAACAGAAATATTGTGGACTTGACTGATGGGTGTAGAGAGTGAACAAGATAATGTAAGAATGCAAAGTATCTAATACCAAAAATATTGCAAACCCCTTTCACTGCTAAAGCAGCAGTCAAGGAGTTCGAAGTTATTAAGCTGGAATGATTGATAAGAAGGTCGACAAATCTGTTTGTTTGTAGCAAAGGGTAGGTTCTCAATTTTACAATGTTTAAAATCACAAATTTAACCCGAGTAAAGTCATCCATAAAGTTTTTACGAACTTGCAAAGTGAGTTAGAACCGAAGTGTATAACTCATAGAGTAATTTCGGATAGGGTACACCGTCTGCTCGTCACGCTATCTTATTTTCGGCCGGATAGATTCGTGCAACTTCTTAGTCTAATACCGATCCTAATCTTACTCTTATACTATCTAGTCTCAGGTTGTTTAACTAGTCTCTGCTAGGCTCAATAGATCTAGGGTATACTGGTTTATTGCGGTTGCTGAAGTCTTCTTGGAGAGTCAACTAATTTCTAAGTTAAATTCAAATCTCTCTGGTGCTGAAATTACAAGTAATTTCAGCACTTACAAATAAGTGGATTGTTAGTCAGATGGATCATGATTGGTTAATATTAAATACTTTACATTGGTAAAATATCTAATTTATCAAATCATAAAATGTAGTTTAGATCAGGTTCCACCCATCCGGGTTTTGCAGAGTTTTTTAGAATAGTCTTTCTGTAATTCAAAGGATGGATGATGGACGTTGGTGTTTGGCGAACATCATATTTCTTCTGGGTTCTCTTGTTAGGGAAGTTCCAGGTTCGATCGTTGTGTCATCTCATGACAACGACTGGGTTTTCGCAACAAACTCAAATCTGATTTCAGAATGGTTGGCTATGTCAGGTTTTTCTGTTTCATTGATGAGAACTTCTTTGTGTTTTGATCTTGTCTGGGAATGGCGTGGAGTTTGTGCGTGGAGGGGATGCCTGGTTACTCGGATCTGTACGTATACTTGAACATCGAGGTGGTCATTGGTCTAGTTCAATGAAGTCCTTTTCTGCGAAGTCAAGTCGTACTCTAAATCCTTTGAGTTGTGATTGTGGGCGGCATATTGATTGTGGTTGGCCATTCTTTTTCGAGTGTAGTGGGTTCATTTTGTCTTTGGATGTTCGTCTTTGGTGTTGTATGCTGATCTATATATTGCATAATATAATTTACATTTTATAAAACTTTTATTAGTTTAATGTTTTTTAATTATGATTTTGGTTAGTTGTTTTCACAAAAGCTTTTTGTTTTAGTTCAGTTATTTTGAAGAGTTACTCACCCTTGAGTTGCTCTTATTAAAAATAGGAGTGTGTGTCACAAAGCGTGGATGTAGCGCGGTGGGTTAGGCCGGCTATAGAGCATGCTCAGGACGTCCTCTTCTGGTGGGTTAGGCCAGGAGTGGGAGTATGATTGCATGCGGTTTTTGTGAGAGGTCCTGTTATGTGACAACGTTTTATGTTGGGTTTGTTGTGGTTTTTCTTATGTTTTGTTGGTTGTGTCCTTTTTTCAAAAATCAAATTGTTTGTGGTATGGGTTTGTCTTTCGACTTTTTTGTGTTTTATTATTTCTTTCTTAGACTTTATAATAGTCTTCAAAAGAATAAATTATCCAGTTTTAAACTGGGTTAATCCGGTTTGGGTACCGTTGGTTTCCTTTTCTTAGTCATGCTGTTATGCTATGTGTTGTGGTGTTTAGTAAGCTGCATTGGTTAGTTTTGTTTAGTATATAATTCCTTTCCAACCGGGTTAAGGAAAGTTTGAAACTTGTTATCGTGTGTTAGAGTTGTTGAGTGTGAAAGCTTGAAACTGAAATTCATTATTTAAACAATTCTTCGTGGGCGAGCTGTGCGAGTGTGGATAGAATCTTTGTGCGAATGAATGAAAATATCAAAAGGTTAGTACTGCATTTTCTTCTTATTAATTTACTACATAGAATTTCAATTTTACTGCTAGTTGTTGGGGAAAATTAAGTTACAAATTTTCATCATTATTAGATTTACTGCATTTGGGAAAAAATTTATAAATTAAATTATTGCATTGGTATTATTTTCATTTAATTATTTGGTGCAAAAAATTAATAGAGTTTTAAACAGTTTGAAGAAGTTTTTAATTTTTATTTTCTTTTGTGAATTTTTCAGATGATCGTTGGATGAAGGCTAAAATTCTAAAGAAGACATGAATAAAGAATGGTTAGTTTCTAATTTCAATAACTAGTTAATAATATGTATAGTTCATACTTACCTGTTAGTCGTCGGGGAAGAAACCGTGGGGGAAGATGTCGTGGATGAGATCTGAAGTTGTTAGTAATTTAGCTAGGATGCGGATGATATTTTTAGTTTGAAGCAGTGGCCAAAGCAATTGAAGTGCTTTAATGGTGGTTAGTTCTTCAGTGCCAACTGCAAACTCATAAGGTGTGTTTTGGATTAGATTATATAATTTGTGATTGAATTTAGTGTTGTGGATGAATTCTAAAATGGGGATTTCTATAGGTTGAACAAATTCGTGTGGGAGGAGAAAGGGTCGGGATTCTTCTGCGTTGAAGGTCTTGGTGATGGGACAAAAAATATACATTTGGGTTATGGGATCATAATTTCGAAGAATACCATGAAGGTTAGTATCTTTAATGCAATATGTGAAGTTAAGAAAGAATGGTGAGGTGTATTTGGAATTGATGAATTGAAAACGGTGGTGTGGTTGTCTGGAGGGGGTGTGTAGGTCGAAGTGATTTTGGATAAAACGATAATATGTATATGTGTGAGTTTGTTTAGTGCGCAACATAATATCGTGTGAGCAGTGCAAATCTCTTTCATGTGGTGCAAGGAAATGAAAGGTTAGTGAAAATATTTGGAAGCGTTCTTTAAAAATTTCGTAAGCTTTTGTGTCTGTTAGTGCTTCTGAAATGATGTGGTCAAATTTGCGGTCAAAGATATTGAGTGTAAATACATATGGTGTTTTAATGAAAAATTTTTCTGTGATTTGTGGGTTAGCGAAGCGATCGTCATCTAAGAATTGATCTTGGTTAGTTCTGATGATGTTATGATCGTAATATTCTAGCGTATATTCGTTAGCTCGGGTGCAGTGTATGTTTTTAGTGATTTTTTATATCCGATGTAAGTAAATTGTCTAGGTGTTAGTGGTGTAGTGAGTCGATATAGCATGTCCTTATTTCGTTCTATATCGATGTGAGTGTTAGATAAAGGTAAGCAAAGGGGATTAGTAAAATGATAATATGAGGTCCAAGGAAAGGTAGGCATTAAAACGTGTTCGTCTACAAAGTTACGTGTCTCGTTAGTGTCGTGAGGGGTGTTTAAGGTGTATTGTGGAAATGAGGGTAAGGTGATAGCTAAAAATTCTTTTGTATTAGTGTGATTTGGGTGATTTATATATTCACGGGCTGTTCCTGGTTTTGCTGGGAAAGGATGATTGGGGAACTTTCTTTTAAAAGTGCGGTAAGCTCTATTAGTGCTGAGTGAAGATTCAGTAGATGTGGATGATGGTGCTAATGATTCGGTATAAATTGAATAGGGTGTAGGGGTAGGAAGGTTGGATGAATCTATTGTGGATGAAATTTGGTTTATGGTGGGGGTATCAAGGTGGTAGGGTTGTTGTTGTAATGTAATAAAATTATCTAGTTCTGGGGAGATTTGGGGGGTATCTGGAGAATTGGATGATCGGTCTGAAGGATGTGAAGAATAGGTTGGAGTGACTTGGGAAGCATAAGAGGGTGTAGAATTGGTGGGGACGGGGTTCTTTGGTAGCATTGGTTGAAAAGGGGGGTGGGAAAAAATTGAGGGGTTGGTGTGAAAATTATTGGATGGAGATGGTTCAGAGTCGGCAAATTCATCGGGGGTTTCAATATTCGGGTTATTGAGTTGTGATGTGCAATATAAAACTGAGATGTGTGAATTAGTATCGGAATTCATGCCTGATGTTACATTACTGGTTGGGAAATCGGGTGGCGGGAGAGCAAAAAGTGGTATTATTGTAATTGGAGTAGTGAGGTTGGTTGGGTGGGAATTTGAACGGTGTAGGGATCCAAGTTGTCGGCTCATCGTGGGCTAAAAAAATTATTATTTTGAGACTGAAAAGCGGTGGTATGGGGTTGTTCTATAATTTGTTCATAAGTATTTTCATCTTGTGAGTGGCGTGTCATTATATGTTGGATGGGACTTTGTGATATGGTTGGTCTAAAATTTGGATTATGTGTTATTGCCAAGTTTCGAAAATTACGTGGGACTAGGGATAAAGGATGGTTATGTGGTAGGGGTGGTAACTGTGGTGCTGTTGGCGTTGTGTCTACATTGTTATGTTCTTCGTCGTATGTGTTCTGTCTTGTTGCTATTTTTGTGTTGTATTCTTTTATTTGTGCATCTAAAAGAATTTTGTTTATTGATGTAGAAAAAATTCCAAAAAATCCTGCAAATAGTATGCGTGCTACACTTGCTTGTCTATTGACTTGTGTGTGTATAGCACATGTGTTATAGATTCCTTTTAAGAGTGAAAAAAGAAATCCAATAAAGTTAAACATTGCGTATAAAATAGTCAGTTTTTCTAAGATGTAGTAGGGCCATCCTAGAAAATCAAGAATTTCATTCTTGAGTGTGACAAAGCTAAAAATATTGATAGGTGATATATCTTGGGGACGGTATTTTTCACCGTTTAGATATATATAATCTTTAATGTCTTTAAAATATCCGCTATAGTCTTGCGTATAGATGTCTGCAAATCCTGCGGTTTCGGCAAGTTTGCGTAAGTTTTGGTCAATTGATTGTCTTTGTATTGTGTCCATTTGTGTTAATAATTCTTGGAATTGTTGTGTTCTAATGTGATGTTGAATATCTGATTTTGAGTATATTCCTATTGATTGTAAGTCTATATTTGGGTTTCGAGCGATAGCGCGAATGCTTTCTGTTGGAAATTTTTTGAGTGATTGCGTTAATGTGGGATATGGGGTGAGAAGGTAATATTTATCTTCATCAGGGTTTAGTTGTACTACATTGTGGCTATTTTTTGATCCACATGGGACTGCGGTATCCCAGAAATAGGTTCTTCTTGAAAGTGTGTCAACGAAATGTACTTTATTCTTATAAAAGATAGGGATTCTTTTATAGCATCGTTTATCTTCAAAAACGTATAGTGGTGATACTTTTTTAGTACAAGTATAAAACCATAAGATGTTTCCTTCATAGTCTAAAAAATTTGATCTATTTCCTGATAGTAAATATCCTGCGTAGGGTATTTTTAATACTGCTAGTGCAAGTGATTGTAATATTTGTGTTCTTTCTAATTCGCATAGTTGGTGTAATGTTTCTAATTCGGAGAGTGACATTTCTTGAAAAATTCGGCTAATCGTGTAGTCTAGTTTCATATCTAAGTGAATATCATAGTGGATATTACCAAAATATGTACTATTCATTAGTGATAGTTCTTGTAAACGTGTACTTTGATCGTCTTGGGGCTTTAAATGTCCACCAGGTTGACCTGTATTTTTTTGAAAATGAACTGGTATGTATGATGTTCCTTCATTTGGAGGATGACTTGTGGCGTATGGGTCGACTTTTGTTTTTCCAGTGGTCATGTCGAATCCTTTTTCGTATTCAACTAGTATTTCGGAGTATTGTGTTTTGTGAAGTGGGTTTCTGTATTTACATGCAAGTTCTGTTTCTTGATATATTTGAAAACGTGTCAATTTATTTTCTATATTGTGTATGTTTCTAAAATTAGAACTTTGTTTTCGTGATGGGTTTACTTGTTCATATGGTATTGATTGTATAAAATATTTTTCGTGAAATTTTATCATACGAGCGTGTATTTTTGCTACTTGAAATGTTGTACATGTGTCTTCGGGGAACCAAAAAATTGTTGCTTGTGTTCTTGTTGTAGGGTCACAATAGCCTTGGTCGTTTTTACAAGGTAATCTAATTCCTTGATAGATCATTGTGTTGTCTGATAAATCTCGTGTAAGTTGAATTTTTTCGAGTTGTATTTTCCAATCGAAAAACATTATTTCTTGGTATCCTTTATTTTTTGTGTCTGCTTTGCAGTTTGATGGGTTATTTATACCAATGTGTGGTATCCAGTGTTTATCGTGCATGTCATAGGTTAATCGTCCGTGTGCACCGTTATATGGGTACTTTTCATCTAATTTTATATGTCCTTGATATCTTTCAAGTTCTGCTTGATGTACAGAATCTGAAAAAACTTGGAAATATACTAACTTTCTATCTGTGTTTTTATTTTTTGTGATGTTTAGTCGGAGTAACTCGTTTTTACAATCTTCGGGATTGAGATGTAAAAGTCGTTCTATATTACTCTGGTAGAATGATTCATGGTCAAGTCGGTTTTTATTTCCGTTTGAGACTTGTGAACAATGTACTTTCTTTTCAGAAAATGTTGCTGTGAATTTATATCCTATAACTGTAGTTGCTCGGGCTTTTGAATAGAGTGTCGCTATTACATTTGTTGTTTCTATGGCTTGTGGTTCTGTTTCGCATTGTGATACTTGATTTATTGCATATTTGTGTAGTGTTTTTTGTTCGTTTTCCTCACAATCGTAATGTGTTACTAATAAATCTTGTGGTCCTGTGCGGGGGGAAGGGTTTATGTTTTGATTTGAGGTTATTAGAAAAAGGAGTTGCAGAAAAATTAAAATTTTTAGAATATACATGTGTATGACAATCCTGAGTATGGGTTATAAAATGTGATGTAACCAATTGTCTTTTTGGTATATCTGTCGTATTTGTATATTACTTCAGTTGTTATAAATGGTGGTGGTAGGGATTGAGCTGTTATATTTGGTGGATTTAATGGATAGGGATGTTGAGTAATGTTGTTTAATTTAACCGTGATTTCAAATTTTAATTGTAGACTATTCTGTTGGAGTATTTGGATGTTATGAGCACGAATGTCTTCGTGAATGTCTTGTCTATATTGTAGTCTATTTAGTGCCCAATTGTGGAGTCGGTTACTTTCTAGGTGTTGTCAAAATAATGGTGGAGGTGCTGTGAATGTATTCCAGTCTAGTCTTAAAGGAATATTTGTTGATGATTGTTCTCGATATCTAGCGTCGAGGTTATTTGGGAAATCTAAGTTAAAAGGTGGTGGTGAAATCTGGCTTATTGATGGTGTTGATGGTAGTGATAATGTTTCTGGTAGTGATGAGGATGTTGTTGTATCCGTAGAAATATCTATTGGATCATTGACTAAATTTAGTTCACCTTGTGTAAATGAATGTGTTGTCCAATATGGTAGTCGTGATGCCTGGTTTGGGGGGTTAAAGGGATTTTCACGTATTTGTTCAGATGTTGGTGTTGAACCTAAGTAATCTGATGGTAGGCTTGAGGTGCTACGTTGTGAAAGAAGCGTAGGGGTTTCTGGTAATATACCAATGGGGTTTTCTGGAGTGTTTTGTGATGGGGATTGAGGTATATCAAAATGAACTCGGGGAGTTTGAAAATTTCTGTTTCGTCGAGGATGTATAATTTGTCTATTTATTTCGACTGTATTTTGGTTTTGACTAGGATTTCTTATTCTACTTAATTCTTGTGGTAGTGTTGGGTATAAGTTATATGTTGGTTCGCTTAGAGGTGCTTGTCGTTGAACTGGTTCTAGTGGTTCTGATAAGCGAGCGTGTCGTTCTTCAAAGGTATATGGGTTATCTTGAAAGGAAATTCGTGTAGATGTTTGAGGATTTGGGGTAGTTAAAGGTGTTGTTGGGTTATCTTGGGATGATGTCGGTGAAGACTGACTATGTGACTGTTGGGTAGCAATTTTTGATAGCTTTTTTGGTCTATTCTTTTAGTGAAAAAGTTTATGTTTATTATAGTATTCTTCTAAAAAAAGAATTAGGAGAATTGTTGCTAGGGCGAATGTGATGATTGCTTTTTTGATACATTTGCATATTGTCAAGATGAGGGATGAGAGAAATGTTATAAAAATTACAAATAGTAAAAAAATATCGGTTCTACTAAAAATGGTTCGTATCATTTAGATAAGTTTTTGTGAATCGTACCTGTGGATATAGTCAATAGATTTTGAAAGTTGGAGGTATAGTTCAAATAGGGAATAGAAAATTAAAAAAATATTGCAAAAAATGATTAAGATTATTACAAAAGATTCAAAGATATCAAAAAGAAATATTATAAAAGTTTTAAGTATCGTAAAAAATTGTTTGAGGTTTGTGATAATAATAGTGACTGATTGAGAGAAGAGCATTTACGAAATGACTTTTTGATCGAATATTTTTTGTTGTTTGGGGCAATTTTCAAGTGTGGTCGGTTTATTTATTGGTTTTTTGACAAGTGGGTTGAGTTTTGAGAAAAATTGTTGGGGGCAATTTTTATGGTGATCGGGAGGTCTTCGTTGTCTTTATTTTCATTTGTCAAATGATCTGGGGTATTTTTGAGATTTTTATACTTTAGGCTAATTAAAATGGTCGTTCTTTTACTTTAGGCTAATTTAACATATTTGTTTGGGGGGTATTTGAGGGCTGAGTTGGGGAAATATTGTTGATCTTTGGTTTATTAGATAAGGGAGGGTTATGATATTATGGTGATATTTATTTTAGTTGTCAAGTTGGAGTGGTTTGCTTATTTTTGACCAGGAGGTCGTAAAGTTATAGTTATAGATATGCCTGGAGTTTAATATCGTTCGTCTAGTTGGTTTGTGTTAGAGTTATAGAAGGTGACGGATTGGATGAATCCTATTGGCTAATTTTGAACTAGAATCGCTGCGTGTTTGTCAGCATGTTATTTTGAAAAATGAAAGTGTAAAATGTTTCAGAGGTGCAAAGATTATTAAATGTAGAATTAAAGTTGTTTTTGAAATTAAACTTTCTTTAATATTTTAGATTGTGGGATGAATAATTTATAATTTTTACGTGGTTGATTTCTAAGTCGTGAAGACTCTCTATGTTCTGATTTGTCGATTTGTTCTTGGGGTATTATTTGTTCTGTCATTTTTTTATTTTTTCTTTCTTTTTGAGATGTATTTTGATCTAGATTTTTTGTATTGTTTTTTGTGGTGGTTGATTTTGTTATTTGGTTTTTGAGGTGAAAATCTTTTTGTTCCTTTGTTGTATTTTCCGTATGTGGGTTATTTTGAATAACTTTTAAACCTGTAAAAGAATATAATTGAGTTAGTTCGCGGAGTGCGTATTCTTTTGGATAATAAGGTAGTAGGTTATTTCGGTGTTGAACGATTTCTTTTTTGTCTGAGTCGGTGATTTTATATGTGACATCAGTGGGTTTTGCAATTATTTGGTATGGTCCTTTACGAAGGGGTTGTGATTTTTTAGAAATTCCTTTTTGAGTATTAAAATTGGGTATTAAAACAAATGTTCCAAAATTTAAATCGGAGGCTGGTGTAAAGCGTGAATTTATTTGTTCATTAATGTTTTGCCTTTGTAACAACTTTTTTGTTACTTTTTGGTAAATTTTATTGTGTTTTTTATCTCTGTTTAAAATCCATTCGGTGTGTGTACCGGAGGCTAATTTAAGAATTTGTGGGTGATGAAAATGATCTTCATCGTGTGTATGTAAAGGTAGGTTATAACAGATTGAGTCTTTATTTGGTTGACAATAACCTTGTGCGTTTTTATGAGAGTTTGCTGTAAACATTATTGGTTTGCGTGGCTTTTGGTTAAAAACCATTTCATATGGTGACATTCCTAGAGTTGTCGTAATTTGTGAATTATATGCTAAGGGAAATAATTTTACATCTGCTGACCATTCAGTATATCTTGTATCATTTCCATTGATGATACATCTAAGATATTCTTGTAGTGAACGGTTCATACCTTCGACTAAGCCGTTTGTCCAAGGTGCGTGAGATGTACGTGGTTTGTGTTTAATGTTATATAGATGACATAGTGTGATGATTTCATTATTTATGAATTCTGTACCGTTGTCTGTAACTAAAATTTCTGGTAGTCCGAATTTGGCTATCCAGTGTTCATAGAGTGTTGTGTAAGCGTAATAAGCGTTACAATGTGGTACTGGGTTAAGTGCTACATAATGTGTAAACGCGTCAACAATTACCATAATGTAAGAGTTTCCTTCGGATGAGGGTGAAATTGGTCCTTTTGTATCAAAGGAGATACGGTGGTTAAAGTACAAACTTTGTCCTTTAAAGTCTTGTTTTTGTGCTATTTGTTTTTGATTTGGATAAGGTTTATTTAGTTGACATACTATACAATCATCGCATAGTACTTTTATCCAAATTGGTGCATTTGGGAAATAAAAGTTTTGTATGAAATTTGAATATGTTTTCTCTGATCCAGAGTGTCCTTTAATATTTTGTGAATGTGAAATATTAAAAGCTATGAGAATCATACTTAGAGGGAGACAGGGAACTGTTGATTCATTTAATTTGTATTCTAGAAGGTCTGTGTTTTCGTTAATTGTTGTATTATTGAATTTTCGAAAATATCGGAGGAGTGTTTTATTTCCTAAAATAGTTGTATCTGCCTTGACGGGTTTAGTTTTATATTTGTGCCATGATTTTAGTTGTCTAATTACTGGGTCAAGATTTTGGTATTGTTTCAATGTTGAAATTGTAATTGTTTTTGTTGGGGGGAGAAAAATGTTTTCTATTTCTAATTTAGATAAAGGAATTGTATCAAGTGGGTCATGAAGGTCAAATATTTGATTTATTGTGTATTTTGAATCGTTTGTTTGTGGTCCTGATAAATTTATTTTATCAGTTAGGTTTTCTTTTTCAATTAGTGGAAAAAGGTCTTTTTTATGCGAGTGTTGTTTTACTCTTTTTTGTTGGGTGTTATTTTTTATCCATTGTGAATATGGGATTGGTTTAAAAGTTGATGTTCCAAGTAGGTCAACTTCATAGTGATTATTTTGACAATCTAAATAAAGTGGGAAGTGTTGTAGATTGTTTATCTGTGATTGTTCAACGTCAGTTTTTACTGCATATTTGCATTCTAGTCGGGGTGATGTTTCGTTTTTTGCAAGGTAGAATTTTATATTTTTGGGTATTTCAACTGTGGTTTTACGTGTAAGTAATTCCGGTGGCGTATTTCGACTTAATGTGTCTGGTAATGCAAGATTCTTTCCTGCTGTCCAAACTATATGTAAGTTTGGGAATTTCATTAGAATTAGTTGAAATCTATAAACTCGGTGATTTGGATTAGATTTTTGTGTAAAGAGAAAAATGATTGGTTTGTGATCTGTGAATAGAACTGTTGGATGTTTTGATCCAAGTATCAGAAATTCATATTCTGTAAGTGTATAGATTATGGCTGTACATTCTCTCATTAGGGTTGAGAGTCTTAGCTCTGCTTGAGTGAATAATCGAGAGTTTGCTGATATAAGGTTCATTTTGTTTGTACCATTATGTGATTGTAATAATGCTGCGCCGATGCCAAAGTTCGAAGCATCGCATATTGCATAAAATGGTTGATTTGAATCTGGAATTGTGTTTGAAATTTGTTCAGTTAGAAGTTTTTTAATTTCTTCAAATCGTGCTTGATGTTCTGTGTTCCATTCAAAATTATTTTGTTGTCTAAGTATATTATAAAATGGTCTTAGGTATAATTGCATTTTATAGACATATTTACTTAAAAAATTCAACATTCCAAGGAATTCTTGGATTTTCTTTTTGTTTGTTGGTGGTTGGAGTTTTTGAATAGCATCAATGCGTGATTTTAATGGGGTGATTGTTTTTCTTTCTATATTATGTCCTAAGAATTTTACTCTTGTCAAAAAGAAGTGTGATTTATCGGGGGCGGCCTTGAGATTTTTGTTCTGAAGTATTTGGTGATATTGTTCTAAAACATTGAACATTTCTTCTTTAGTCTGTGATTGCATAAAAACATCGTCTAAATAGGTGATTGCGTTTTTCTTGAGTATTAGTGGTCGAAAAATTTTGCTCAAAAAAGCTGAAAATGCTGCTGGTCCTATGGATATTCCATAGAATAAGCGGTTGAATTCATACTGTTGGTTTCCAATAACAAATTGTGTTAAACGTCGCGATTGTTCATCTAATGGCATTTGATTGTATGCACTATTCATATCTGCGGTTGTAAAGTATTTTCCGTTTATTTTTGTTAAAATAACTTGTATTGGTTCAATAGGCCAATTACACTTTGATTCATCTATGAGTGAGTTGAGGTATCTAGCGTCGAGAACGATTTTTAATGATTCTCCTTTGGCTAGAATGATAACAGGGTTGATATATGTGTTACCTTTTGGTTGTTCTTCTTTATTTACTGGTGAGATTATATTGTATTGTTCTAAAATATCAAGGAATCTGTTCACTTTATCGTGTAAATGAATTGGTACTTTACTTGCTCTTTTTTTTTGAAAACTGCGTCTGGTTTTAATGGGAGATGTAGTGATCAGCTGATTTTGCCAACATCAAATTTGGATGTTGCATAGACTGATGAATATTTAATTAGCTGTTTGGCTAATTTTTCAAATTCGTCTTGTGTTATTTGTGAATGTTGGAAATTAAACATTGTTAAAAATTTCTGTTGATTCTCTGTGTAGTTATTTATGTTGAATGTCGGTTTGAAATATGGGGTTTTTGTGAAATAATCCGTATTTCTTTTTTTGTTACTTATTATATTATTTATGGATAATTCTTCATTAAGAATTGTGGATTGACAAATATCTAATAATTGGAGTGTATTATTTACGCGATATGCTTTTTCGTATATTGGTGATATTGTAGCGTTGGTTTCGCAATAGCCTAAGAGTCCTAAAGGTAGTGTTACTTGATAGGGTGTATTGTTGTATATATGTAGAGAAATAATATCTGAATTCGAGTTTTTCAAATATTTTATGGATGAAATTGTGATTTTGAAAAACTTATGGATAGGTTTGAATTCAAAATCTGACATATAGAGTTGTTGTTTGTTTTGTTTTTTATCATATTGGTGAACTTGTTTTTTTGAAAAATTATATATGTTTCCTGATAGTGGTTTCAGGTGTTTTCTTTGTTGGTTATATATTAGATAAAATTTTGAAAAGAATGGTGGTTGTTTGTTTAATCTTTGAAAAAATGTTAGGGATGTGTCTTTTGTTTTTGTGTATTTATCTTTGATTAGTATTGTACTGTTTAATATGTTGATTGTTGGTATATATTTAGAGATAAATGGTATTCCAATGATATTGTGTTTAATATCAGTGATATGGAATATTTGTTTAAATGGTTTAGTTAAAATTTTATTTTGCTCCATGGTTCTTGTGGGGAGAAGAAATAATTGAATTTTTCCATAGTTTACCAATGTTGATCCTTGTGCTGTTGCTAGTTTACTGGAGGTTTCAAGAGGTGTTAGCTTTGGGTGTAAGGTTTTTATTTCATTCCATGTGGGAATGTTTATTATATTTGATTCTGCTCCTGAATCAATTAGAAAATCAATTTCAAGATCTGGTGGTTGAAATTCTTTGCTTCTTGGACTTTCTAAAAGAAATGGTATTGTCCAAATTTTTTCTTTGGGTTGTTCTTTTTGTATGTTTTGATAGATGTGATTTGTATTCAAGCATTTTGTTTTGTCATTCTCATTGGGTTGATTTGTAGTGTTAATTTAATTAGTTTTTTGCGTCGTCGGTGTGGAATGGATGGGTTCAATATAATAGTTGTGAAGGAGTTCTGATTGATTTTCATATATGTGTGATGAAAATGGTTGTTCATATATAATAGGTTCATAGTCATTTTCGACTGCTATCATATTGATGGAGATAGTGTTTTCTGTTTCACTTTCTGAGTCTGATGATTCACAGTTTATTTGATTGAGTTGTAACATATCATTTACTGTGTCGTCAATACCTGGAGGGTCTGATGTTGTTTCTGGATTTGATTGTACTTGATTTATATTCCTTTGATGTTTAGGTGTACTACTTCTATGGCGATTATTAGAATTATTATAATGGTTATTATTCCTGTGTGGTGATTGGGAATAATTTCTATAACGATTATTATAACTTGAATGTCGATTTTGTGAATTATTTCGTGATCTGTTTTGGTAATTATTGTTTGGTCTGTTATAGTTCGATCTATTATATGAGTTATTCCTTGATCGATTGTTCGGGTAATTCTGGTTTCGGTTGTTTGAATAACTTCTATTCCGATTATTGGAGTAGTTTCTATTCCTATTGTATGATGATTTTCGGGATTGATTGTTTGGATAGTAATTATTTCTTGATTGGGAATTAGATCTAGAAACAAATCGTGTTGTATTTGAATTTGATCTGGAGTAGTTATTTCGACTATTTGGTCTATTGTAGTGATTTTGTGATGAATTTTGCGTATTCCTTCGTTCTGGTGATCTTCCTCTATAACTTGAGTTATATGGTGATTGATTTCTTGTATAATTTGTATTGTTCGGGAGTGGTTTTCTTGAACTGTTGTTGCTGTACACAGTTTTTTTCGGTAGATTTTGATCTTTTTTCATGTATTGATAGAATGATTTATTTGGTTCTTTATATTTTTGAGGTTTATTTTGATTGTCTTGCTGTTTTTGTCTACATTCAGAGATACTATGTCCGTATCGTCGGCAATAATTACACCATTTTTTGAAAGATGGTTTGCCTTTAAAATTTGGGTGTTTTTCGTAAATATTGAGTATTTCAGTGATTTTTTCAACGAGGTCTGTATCTGATTCCTGTATATTGTTGATACTTGTGGTATTTGTTTCGATTCGGTTAACATATTGTAATTTCAGATTTTCTGTTTCTTCGAGTTTCATTGTGATTTCTGCTTGTTCTAGTTTGTCTACTAGTTTTCGGAAATCTAAATCGGGTTCTCGAATTGAAGAAGGATGGGATGCTCTCTTTTTTATTGCTATTTTTCTTAATTGCGGTGTTAAGGTCATCATTAAGATTTCTGTCATCTTTGTGTTTTTATAGTCGTGTGTATTTAATGAATATGCTTTTCGAACTAGTGTTTCGATGCGTACTGCTAATTGCTTGATGGTTTCATTTGGTAATCTGCGAATTTCATTACATAAAACTCTTTGTTGTTGTTTGTTTCTTTCGGAGTCAAACATTTTTGAAAATTCTTGTGTAAACCTTTTCCAATTTGATTTTATTTCTATAGGCAATACTGAAAACCATTTTTGGGCTGCGCCGTCTAAAGTTGTTTGTATCAACGCTGTGCGTCGATGTATCCAGTTTTGATGTAGTGGCGTATTAATTGGTTCAGGTCCTATATTTAAAATCAAATTTGCTGTTACTGCATTTAAATAGTCTTCTACAGAATATTCAGGGTCTGTTCCTGTGAATACCATTAAAGGTTTTTTGATGTTATTGATGATCCACCCATAAGGTATGGATTCATTGTCATTTGTAATGATTCTGCTGCATTTGGCATTTGAGAAAAATTTGAAAGTTGATTTCTTGTTATTTCGTGTTGTTGAAGATAATATGGGAGTGGTATTTCATTTTGCATTTGTGTCGGTTGATACGAGTGTGTGATCATTGGGTTTTGTTGCTGAATTGGTTCAAAATATTGTGTATTAATTGGGTTTTGTGTTTGGATTGGTTGTTGATTTTGTGTATCTATCGGTTGTGGAGAAAAAATTCTATTGTATGTGGTTTCTGTACTCCTTGTCCACGATATTCTTGATTATATGGTGCAAATATATCTGGTTGTAAAAAATCATCATCTGAGGATAAGTAATCCATTTGATAAGATGTTTGTTTTTTGTTTTTATTTTGTTGAAAAAATGGATAGTTTTCACTACGATCCTGTGAAGGATGTAAATTTGTTTGAAAGTTTGTGCCATTGGGTTATCCCAGTTTCGAGATCTTGTATAATTATTAAAATTTTTTCGTGGGGGATAATTTGTTATTGATGGATGTGTGTAATTATAATTATGTTCTGCAAAATTAATTCTAGTGAACGTTTTACGTGTTTTTGACGGTATTGTCATGGGTCTGTATGTTTGATAATCCATGTGTGAATATTTTGGGGCAACCGAAGGTTTAACTGTTGATTGTAAGGTTACTTGTGTTTGTGAAGGGTTTTTATTTCTTGGTGTTGTTAAATTTGGACGTATTGGTGAAATACTTTGTTGTGTAGTTGTTGTGTGTACGATTTCTTCATTTATGAAGTGTGATGGTGTTTGGATATCTTGTTGAGTAAGATTCCTAGTTCCATTGAGGTTTTCATTGTGTATGACTGTGGAGTTTAAACTATTATTTTGCATATCAGGTAAAAGTGTATTATAGTTTAATGGTGTTGCATCAATGGTTAATGGTATTACTCTTACATAATCTCTTACATAAGATATTGTACTTATTGCTTGACTTGAGATTGATTGTGGGAAGTTTATGAATGCGGGATGAGACCATTCGGGGTCCCAAACATAGTCTGATTGTTCTGTGATGGCAGTATCATCGTTTGAGTTTTGGGGTCTAAAATTTTTTCTTGCTTGTGAAATTAAATCAATATTATGTGTGAAATAATCTATTATGAACCATGCCAAAATTTTTTGTAAGTCGTGTTTTGTATGTTGTGAAACTTCATCTTTCGTGAAATTTTCTTTAATTATATTTAGAAAACTAGAGAGTAGTGTGATTTCATGTCGTACTCTTATATGTTTAGATGTTTCTGTCGGTGAAACATTTGTGATTGGGATTTCGTTTTCTAATATCGAGATATAACTATATATTATTGCAAAAACTTCATTGGTGAATATGGAGTTTGCTCTTTGTGAGTTATGATATTGTATGCTTTTTATATATTCTGAGAATACTTTTGAGAATTCTAAATCAAGGTCGTCTGTTTGAATTACATATTTGCTGTGATTCTGGTTTGGTGAGTTGAATTCTATGGAGTAGATTCCGTATTGTTGTGTTAAGTTACATATATCTTTCAAATAATGATCGATAATTTGTCTTTTGATTTTTACATCTGGGAACTCTGTTTTACATGGACTGATTCCGGGTTCAAACAAATTTAAGAGTAAATTTTTGCAAAATATATGCTGTCCTCTATCAGTGGTTGCATCTACGATAAAGGGGAAGATATCATCATCATCTGGACTTTCTTCACCTGGGGTGTGTGTTGAGCTCATTTTTTTGTTTGATGACTGTTAATATGTAATTATCAATGTGTCTAATTGGTTGATTCCAATTGTATAAATGTACTGGTTTGTGTTTATATTGCTTTTTTATTCTTCTTTTTCCTCTTTTTGATGAATTTGAAGTTGTTTCTGAGTCGGAAAAATATAATTGATCGTGAATGGGGCAATTTTTATCTATAGATTCTTTTAATTTATAAAGTTCGTCTAAACTGCTGGTTTCTGATTCTGAAAATGCGTTGCGGTTTTTGGAAAATCTTTTTCGTGTAATTTGTCTTTGTTTGGTTATTATTTTTCTTTTTAGTGTTTGTCGTTTTGTTCTGATATATCCAACTGTTTGTGTGTGTGGTGTGATTACAAGATCGTATTTTTTGTTATTTATTTCACAATTGTGTAAAACGTTTGTTTATTTATTTCCTAGGTTTTTAAATGACATAAGGTTTAGGATGACGGATGCAAAAGGTTGTTAAATGATTTCTATTACTTAGACTGTTAGTCCTTACGATTTTTTGGTTAGCCTAACCTGGGTCTATTTGTTCAGGGTTGGGGAGAAAAGTATATCGATTCCGAAGAATGATTTTATACTTTCTCGTGGCTAGTATAAGCTAAGGTGTTAACTTACTTAATCTTACTTAAGGGTAGTGATTGTGTTCAGGGTTGGAGAATAGTAAATCGATCCACAAGGTTCAGGTATAATTAGAACGCGAGTAGTTCGTTAGATACTATTTTAAACTTACTAAGTCTAAGATTTATCCTGGGTCTGGTAAGAGGGGGGATCAAGTGAAGGATGAATAACCGAAGTTATTCACTGTTTATCCTAATTTGAATGATTAGTTTTGTTCAAAAATTTCTGTTAGTCCTGGGTTTTTAGAAAGGGTTGGATAGTGAATCGACGTTTGAGGTCGTTAGACACTAGTTAAGTGGATGGGGGAGAACAAAATTGTTCTTTTTGATCCAAGGAGAGGCCTTGATGATCAAGTTTTAAATTTAATCAAATAGAAAATGATTTAAGATCCAAGGATGAACCTTGATGATCTGATTTTAAATTTAATTGAATTTAAGTTTAAAATGATTTAAATTTGTGTAGAGAAAAGATTTAGTGTTTTTATGATATTAGTGAGCTTATGAATGCTGTTATGTTTAGGTGATGAAGCTGGAACAACAGGATGATTTACAGTTACTAACCATTTATTGTCATGCTACTAATTTTTATTTTGATTTTTCAATAAATATTTTTCAAACATGTTTTGTATATTACTGCAGAATTTAGGAAAACGATCTGAGATCTTTTTTTATCAATCGTTATTGTATATTAATAATTTTGTTTAGCGCCTGAAATGATTTTGAAGATTGACTTCAAGATTTTATGTTTGCAAATGAAAAATCTAAATTCATTGCTAGTAGTATTCTAAATACAAAAGTTTGTGTTGGCTTTTGCCGAACTATCATATAACTATATGGTAAGTTTCTATTTTTTCGTATGTCGTCTCTGGTTCGAGGTCTTCTTGCAATTCCGGGTAGTTCTCTTATCGTTCGGAATATTGGCTTTGATCTATTGAGTCGTAGAGACATTTCGATTAAATTATCGTCGTGTAACATTTTTAAAAAAATGTTTTTGTCTAAATTCTAGTCTATTTTTGGTTAATTCTAAGCTATTAAGGTCTTGTTCCAGACTTATGGTCGCACCAGATGAGTTAGAACCGAAGTGTATAACTCATAGAGTAATTTCGGATAGGGTACACCGTCTGCTCGTCACGCTATCTTATTTTCGGCCGGATAGATTCGTGCAACTTCTTAGTCTAATACCGATCCTAATCTTACTCTTATACTATCTAGTCTCAGGTTGTTTAACTAGTCTCTGCTAGGCTCAATAGATCTAGGGTATACTGGTTTATTGCGGTTGCTGAAGTCTTCTTGGAGAGTCAACTAATTTCTAAGTTAAATTCAAATCTCTCTGGTGCTGAAATTACAAGTAATTTCAGCACTTACAAATAAGTGGATTGTTAGTCAGATGGATCATGATTGGTTAATATTAAATACTTTACATTGGTAAAATATCTAATTTATCCAATCATAAAATGTAGTTTAGATCAGGTTCCAAAAGACACTCATGGAAGTTCTGAATTAAATAAAAGTGACTAACTATCAGGTTATAAACAGTAGTTTTGCCCAATGGATGACCATCATCGAGGTGGTCGAGCTTTCATTTCAAACAAAGAAAGGAGAAAAGAAGTTATGATATTCAAGGAAAAATAAAACTGGAAAAAAAAAGGTTCCTCAAAGGAAAGATCGGCATTGACAGCGATGCAGCTCAATAGACGCATGGGTCAGTCACATGAAATTGTGAAGATTGTCAGGAATGGTGAATGCAGCGATGAAACATGTCAGTGGTTCAAACAGGAAACCTCTAAAGCGCGTGGCAATAAAAGCGCAAAGGTCTTACAAAATCTGCAGAAAGTAAATGCACATTAGAATAACGGGCGACGAGATGCGGCGAAGAATGAATAAGAAGAGTTATCAACACCATGAGCGAGAGCAACCCGGATTTGAACAGAAAAATAAAGTTTTCGACAGAAATTGTTTTTTTTTGACAGGTAGGAAGAAAAAACAGCACCTAAAACCGAATTGGTGAGTAAAGACGAAAATAGACTGAGCGAGAATTCGTTGGACAAAGCCTTGACAACAGATATTTGAAATGAAACGGAGAAAAAAAACAACAATTGTTGGTGCGTTCTAGAGAAAACGCGACGTAACGAGGCAAAACTTCAGGGGAGAGGGAATTTTTGATTTGATGTAAATTTCCAACAAGAGATCAATTCGTTACCCGTGAAAAAAATAAAAAACCGAGAAATGAAAACGGTTTGAAGACAACGGAAACAACGAAGACAACGACGCGAGGAAAGTGCACAAACAGTAGGAGTATAATATGTCATTTTGTCTGGATAAATTCCAAATGAATCCTACAATAAACGTAACACATGAGCAAAATATACGAAAACTGGTGGCGGTATGATCCTGGCGGAAAAAGAGCAAAACCAATTGACCCGCCAATTGGGACAGAAGACGCAGAAAAAGTATGCAGAAGCGGAGGGTCGACAAACAACAAAGAACCGAAAAGACTAGGAAGCCCAGTCAAATTTCAAGTAATTCACAGAGGAATAAGAGTCCGACATTTTATGCATTGAAGACGTACACGGTGAAGTCAGCCAACAGAAGTTTGAATCCATCGGAGGTTACCGCGGAACGGCAGTTATGAATGCTAGAAAGGAAACTGCTCAAGAGGTAAGATATGAGGCACTGGACTTCACGAAAACCTGGGACGCAAGTTGGAGTTTACCAATATGACCAGAAGAGTGAAAAACTGAGAGAAACTGTCTGTAGAAAAATATCGGATATAAGCTATTGTGAAATATCTGAAATACAAAAATTACCTTGATGTATCGTTATGCAGTACTGCTCTGCAACCATTGTGTGGTAAGGCTGTTACGTCACTGATTTAGTTCCTGCCAAAAGCGATGTAGCTTTTGGACAGCCATTGTTCATTTGTTTGCTAAGTTTCCGTTTCAACAACTTGAATGATTTATATCAATTGATCTTTAAACTTCGTTTTAGTCTTAGTGTAGTTAGAACCCTTTTTATACCTTAAACAATTTCAACCTCCGTAAATTAGTTGTCTAACTGAGGCATTTTAAGGGAATTCTTTACATGGAGGAGTCAATTGTTTCGAACTTACGTGAATTGGAAATTTTCTGCAACCATTCAGCAAACGAAATCACCCACGATTGGGTGAAATGGGCAGAAAAGTTTCACCTTACCATCATAGCAAAAGACTCCGTAGATATTGAAGATGTCATTAACCCACCACAACGTGAACCATAACATGCTCCTATCCGTGAACATCCAGCCGAGAACGAAGATGCTACAGAGCGACAAAATAGAGAAGCGAGATACACAGCACTGCTAAGCATTTATAACGAAGAGGTATTTAGGGGTAGACAAGAAGACATTAACGAGTCCAGCGGACTACAAATTAAAGATATTGATAAAAAACTGAATTCCCAACTCTACTTAGCACTAGGCAAAAAGGGCCGAAAATGTTTCTCCCAAGATAACTTAGGGAAAAGGATTCTGGATATAAAATTCGCCACTTTCTGGCAGTTGCTCAAAACAACTTTTACATCAGGAACTAACTTTACTTATGAGCTTTTCACATTTTTCAGCAGAGGCCAAGAGGACAACGAAAACCTAGAAAAGTTTTACGAAATTCCGACTGAGTTAGCACAAAAATGTAGTTTGGGTAAGTTAGAGGCAGATCTGGTGAGAGATATTTTCATAACAAACATGGGGAAAGTAGAAATACAAAAAAAAAAAACCAAGTTTTGAATTCCTAACTCACAAAAACGTACTAGCTTACGTTTTAGTTCACAAAAAAGGAACTCGAATACATCAACAGTATGTAATAACTCCAGCAGCATATTTCTCACATAGAAACACGAATGCCAAAAATGAACCAACCTTAAACATATCAAAAAATCAGAAGTGCCGAAACTGTGAACAATTTATTTAGAAAGGACATCTCTCTGTATGCCCAGTCAGAGAAAGATCATGTAACAACTGCGGACAAAAGGGACACTTCGCGAAACACTAAGGGAGCACTGAAGACAACAAAATCAAAAGAATGTAGTCGAACAAGCTAATACAGAAGCCAAAGGAACAAGTCAACCCCAGGATACCAATATTGAGCCAGAATTTCAGGTCAACTTCGATGATTTACAATACTGGCAGTAGACGAAGAAAACCAAATGAACAACATAAGGGACAGAGTAGAAGACAGCATTCGAACAGTACTGTCTCAATAGGGCCATTAAACAAAGAAGGAATCAAGAGTATCATCAGGAGATAACAACCCATCTGAAACAAAAATCCAAATCGATTCGGCCAGTGCAATATCATTTATGAAAAGAGACCTCCTATACAAACTTAAGATAGGAAACAGCTTTGTAAAAAAAGAACCAGTCGATTTTATTACAAAACGGGCTTATCAAGGATTTGGCAGCGTCATAAGTGTAATAGGGAGAGTAAGTATCAAAATCTAATAACACGGATGGTCAGCTAACGATCAAAAGCTTTTCATTACGGCGGGAGCCGAAGTTTTACTGGGAAAGGATATTCTCCCTAACTTGGTTAACTAAGTTTCACAACTTTCTGCCCCTTCAAGCAGACAACCAGACCAAATCTGCCAAACCAAGTTCAACCCTGAATTACTGCTACAAAGTATGAAAATTAATTCGAAACAGACGAAATCACCAAATGAACTGCGGAAAATGCCCAACAATAACATCAGAGTTCAGAAAACTTATTCTAAAGCAATTTCCAAATAAAAAAACTGAAAAAGATAAATAGAATAATTTTAAAGTAAACACTTATTTTATAGACTCACTAAAACCAATCCAGGCAAAAGGAAAACGAATGTCAATACACTAACTTTCAAAAAATAATTATGCGTTGACCAATTTTTGAAAGATCGCCATATAGAAAAAAAACTAAATGCTCGGAAGAATCTGCTATTAGCCCGATTGTTGTAACCACTAAACAACCTGGATCCGTTAAGTTAGCCCTAAACTCAAAAATATTGGACAAACAGTTACAAAGAAACCAATACCAAATGCCAAACCTCTTCGAACTAATAGACAATGTGGCCTTTACAATTAGCGGAAATTCAGAAAACTCAGTTTGGTAATCATCGCTAGACCTCAATTCCCCGTATAGTCAAATCCCACTGTCTTATAAAGCTAAAAAACAAGGTAATTTTAATATTGCCGGACGGGACATTACAAGCTCATACCGTTTTATGACCGGATTGTATGGACTGGTTGACATGTCCAACAAATTTCAACGTATTATGGACATGTTAGTGGGGAAAATAGCAACGACACACTGTTACCTAGACGATATACTTATAGCTACTATTGGAACAGCCTGCGAACACAGCAAAATAGTTTTCAAAGTATTGAAAAGTCTAGACAACGAAGGCCTATCCATCAAATGAGGAAAATGCAAATTTTCTACACATGAGACTAAATGCCTGAGCCTTAGCCCTTAAATACCCTTAACTCACAAAGCCGATGCACTCAAAACTCTCAAGGAACCAAAATGCGTATAATACATTAGATCTCTAATGGGATCAAAAAATCAGGTCAACAAGTTCATAACTAAATTCATAACTCATCGCCGTTTAGAAATTTAATGCAAAAGAAACAAACATTTTCACTGGACGAAATAATATCAAAAAGCGTTCGAAAAAAGAAAAACAGAAGTTTTTAAAGCGGTAATGAATCGCTTTTTCGATGTATCATGAGAAACTAGGATTAAACGTGACGCTTCGCATCCGGGAATAACAGCCTCAGTTGAACAAAATTACAATGGTGTCTGAAAAACCATAGCATTCTCATCACGTTTCTTAAAGGGAGCTGAGATTAAAAAAAAAATTGTACAAACGAATTAGAAGCGTTAGAAGTAAACTGGTCAATAAACCACTGTAAAAACTACTTGCTAGAGTCCCAAATTAAAATACTAACCGACCATACGGCATTGATAGGAGCTCAAAAAGACTACCGTTACGCTAAAACAACTCAAGCAAGACCAATTAGATGAGCCGACAAATTACACCCTTACGACTTTTCAGTCGAACATATGCCCGGCAAGGATATGGGATTTTTAGACTACTTGTCACGCCCCCTACAAATAAACCCACCCAAATTAGAGGTTGAGGAGAATAATATTATTGCATCGTTGGATAAAATCGGGATTTAACTGGAAATTAATACTCAAGTAAAGGTTGATAGAGAATAAATCGTTCTAGAAAACGTTCAAAGTGTGACAAATGGCTGTGGTTGGCCAAAACCATGAGAACAAAACAACAAACGAAATCGAATGGGAACAATTATTTTTCAACACGCTGTAGAACCGTTTTCAATCATTCCCCACCAAAAACAGTTCTACGTGTGTCAAAACTTTCATAATAGAACAGAGTTGAGTTCTTCAGAGTGTAAAACAGTCAATTTTGCAGGCAATGCTAAGCGTTTAAAATCTAACAACTTCAAATTAACCAGAATGGAAACTACCAAAAATTCAAACTCTAATGAAAACTCCCCCGTAAATCAACCCATTGTTCCATCATCACCAAAAAAAACGATTAGCCGAAACCTAAACTGTTTTCTTTCAATTGGCCAGAAATGTTCGACACTAAAATGATGACGTTGTTAACAGATTAAGACATTATTTTGTAAAAAATAAATTAAAAAGGATTCTCCGAAACTAGGAAGCAATGTATTGACCAATTGGGATAAATTTACAAAAATTAGATATATAACACCAACACTAACACAGGTTGCTTATATTTTGATGAACGCTTAGTGATCCCTGCCAATTGAGAACAATCATGTTTTTGAATTTACACGAGGCGCACCCGGGACAATTCGCTGTGAAAGAAAAGCCTAGCTCTCCAATATTTGTGCTGGCCAAAAATCTACCGAGAAATTCAAATACATGCGTCAAGGCCGGTAAGATACTATAACCCTTAAAACCTACTTTTCAAATCATAAAAAAAACTCCCTCCAGTAGTCCAACAATTTTCAACGTATTATGGACATATTAGTGGGGAAAAAAGCAAGCACACACTGTTACCTAGACGATATACTTATAGCTACTGTTGGAACAGCCTGCGAACATAGCAAAACTGTTTTCAAAGTACTGAAAATTCTAGACGACGAAGGCCTATCCATCATATGGGGAAAATGCAAAATTTTAACACTTGAGATTGAGTGATTGAGCCTTAACCGTTAAATAACCCTAACCCACAAAGCCGACGCAATCAAAACTCTCAAGGAAGCAAAACGTGTAAAATACATTAGATCTCTAATGGAATCAAAAAACCAGGTAAACTAGCTCATAACTAAATTAGCGAGAATCTTAACGCCGTTTCGAAATTTAATGCAAAAGAAACAAACATTTTCTCTGGACAAAATAACATCAAGAAGCGTTCAAAAAAATAAAAACAGAAGTTTCTAAAGCGGTAATGAATCAATTTTTCAGTGTAACAAGAGAAACTAGGGTTAAAGTTGACGCTTTGCATCCGGGAATAACAGCCCCATTTGAACAAAACTACAATAGTGCCTGGAAAACCTTAGCATTCGCATCACGTTTCTTAAAGGGAGCTGAGATAAAATATAGTACAAACGAATTAGAACCAATAGGATTAGTCTGGTCCTTAAACCATTTTAAAAACTACTTGCTAGGGTCCCAAATTAAAAAACTAACCGATCATAAAGCATTGATAGGAGCTCTAAAAGACGACCATTACGCTAAAACAACTCGATCAAGACTAATTAGATGGGCCGACCATTTACTCCCGTATGCTTTTTCAGTCGAACATATGCCCAGCAAGGTTATGTGATTCTTAGACTACTTGTCACATCCCTTACAAATAAAACCATCCAATTTAGAGGACGAGGAAAAATTTGTTATTGCATCGTTGGATAAAATCGGGATTTGATTGGGCTTCGACAAAGTCATGCCTCATACTCAAGTAAAGGTTGATAGAGAACAAATCGTTCTCGACAGCGTTCGGAGTGTGAAAAATGGCTGTGGTTGGCTAAAACCATAAGATCATAACAACAAAAGAAATCGAATGGGAACAATTATTTCAATACGCTGTAGAACAGTTTTAAATCATTCACGACCAAAAAAACTTCTACGTATGTCAAAACTTTCATAATAGAACAGAGTTGTGTTCTTCAGAGTGTAAAACTGTCATTTTTGCAGTCAGCGCTAAGCGTTTAAAATCTAACAATTACAATTTATCCAGAATGTGAAATACCGAAATTTCAAACTCTAAAGATAACCCCCCTGTAAATAAACCCATTATACCATCATCACCGAAAAATAGTGATTAGCCGAAACCTAAATTATTTCCTTTCAATTGGCCAGAATTGTTCGACACTGAATTCATGACATTGTTAACAGACAAAGACATTCTTTTGTAAAAAATTAAAAGGGCATCTCCAAAAATAGAAAGCAAAATTTTGCCCAATTGGGATAAATTTACAAAAATTTAGATATATAACACATACACTAACACAGGTTGCTTATATTTTGATGGACGCTTAGTGATCCCTGCCAATTGAGAACACTCATGTTTTTGATTTTACACGAGGCGCCCCCGGGACAATTCGCTGTGAAAAGCCTAGCTCTCCAATATTTGTGGTGGCCAAGGATCTACAGAGAAATTCAAATACATTCGTCAAGGCCGGTAAGAATCTATAACTCTTAATACCTACTTCTCAAATCTGAAAACTCCCTCCAGTAGTCAAACCGAATTTTGATATGGAAATAGATTTCGCAGGGCCTCTACCAGTCGTGTCGTGAACAAAAAAATATATCTTAGTTTGCATTGACCCGTTCTCTAAATTTCCATCCGCTCAAATTACTTCCAGCACATCAGCAAAAACTATAAAAAACTTTCTTCAAAATTACAAAGCTTTACATAATATCCCACGAAATATCCGAGCGTACCAAGGTTCCGTATTCGTATCTAAGGTCGTTAAAGAGTTTCGCCAGGGACATAATATTAAATTAATCTTTAGTCGCTGCGGGGATCATAGAGCCACAGGCCTGGTCGAGCGACTCATTAGGACCATTAAGTAAAAGCTGCTGGTGAAGGAAAATCCAGAACTAACTCTAAAAAACGGTAGGCTAAAATTTCTGAAGAGCCTTAGGACTGCTAAACAGCAATATATAAACTGCACTCCTTCGAAGCTCATTTTGGCAGATTTGCAAACACTAGATGGCACAATTTAGTGAAACCTCCGCCTGGGATCAATTATTGCTTTTGCTCAGATAGAGGACGAAGAATGATTTGTCGCAATGAAAGGGATAATTGGGACGCACCAGATCACAGGCCCGACGCCGAAAGCGATAGATCTGATTCATCATCGGATGAAGTTTCAATGCAGCAAAATACGTCCCTACAACTGCAGGATCGCCTATAAGGGTATTAAGAAAAATTCGGAACTCAGAAACGAGCCACATTAGGACTGGTGAAATTGAAAACACCATCTCAGGGTAAGATATAAGTTTTTTGTAGAGTTTAAGATAGAAAAAAAACAAGACCCTTACTACAAAAACTCACGGATGAAATCATTAGAGAATCTGAACATACGTTGACACTTAAAAGCGGAAAAATTTTACGTAAATCTGATTTAGCCATGAAGATTGATAGACTCGACAGAAAACCAGTGAGTCCCAGAATTAAGGATCACCTTCTGAAGTTCTATGCTACAAAAGGCCCTAGAAAAACTTCTAGAAGAACGGTTTTCAAGAGCACTAGAAAACAACAAGTCGCCCAAAGCAAAGAGGCAAAATTTGAAGAGCTAGACACTTCCCGCAGGAATGGCGCAATGTGCAGCTCAACAGAAACACTTCTAAGAGAAGAAGAGGAGGCTGAAGAAGCGAGATTAGGGATTATCCTTGATCCCGAATTGGCACGACCACAATCGGAAAGAAAAGTTGTTACTATTCTCGATTCACCTACAGGACCTGCCATCCAGGTGATCAATTTTTTTTGGTGATCAATTAAGTGAATTACAAGTTCTGAACGAAATCCAGGAAATTCTTCGCACTTCGACGACTCAATCCTCTGCAGACAGAAAGCACGAATTACCAAAACTTGAATAACCGAACCCACTATCGAAATAACCTCGACCGCTAGATTACACTCTGCGCGAACTCTGCGAACACAACGATCATTAGAGTCGAACAGCCACTCCCCAATGAACCGATAATCGCCTCCAGATCTAAACCAACTTTGCCAAAAATTATCGATATCTTAGATATCACGCATCTCAACCCGCAAACTTCATCTAAAGCTTCAATTCCGGTATCAAGGCCATCGAAACGCATCACCTTCAAGTCGAAAAAACCTTCAGGGGAACCAAGAAAAAAGCGTTTTCTCCAACTTACTCACCTCCACCGAGCATACGTTCTGACCTAGTCAGACATAATATGAGACCCCTACGCTCAAGACAGCCGCCGAACCTTCTGGGGGAGAGAGTCTTCACAAGCTTAGTTGAAGGTGTTTCTGACAGCCGACCTGGAGAGTTTACCTCATCGCTGATAGTCACAATAAGAGCGTACGCATTAGTGGCAGTCACAATGGAGGAAATACCTCTGACGCCCGGTATAGTGGTCCTAGCATCATCTCCAGATACATAAACAAGTTCCTGCTCGACTGTTAGCCAGATTTCGCCTAGAAGAACTACATTTAGTTCATACGTCGCGTCGGTCTCATTTAGCCCTTCAGATGCCCCAACGCATCATTCGGAAGTAAACCTGGCCCCGATGGACCAGTGGACTCACCTTGATTCTATCACAGAAATCATTGACCTATTGGGACGCCCCATGTTCAGGAAAGAACTGAAGTATGGTCTACTCAAAAGACTATGAGAACCTAATGGTTAAATTTCACGGAGACTTTAAAAACTCGGCCGCTTTAAACTTTCCGTAGACTTTTGTTCTCGTTGCCTCTTACAGTTTTTGTGTTGACATTTAGTCGTTCGTTTGAGTTAAGTACATTGGACTCGTCAGCATTTCAGCTGTTTTATTCGTTCACCTATACCGGTGCTTAAACTTAGTTTTATTTTACGACTCGTTATATACGCATACTTATATATTTTTCTGTTCTTGTCATGCAGGTGGAAATGAAATATGTTTACATGAATCTTTGTAGTAAATTTTCAAGGGGTATGTGAAATATCTGAAATACATTAATAACCTTGATGTATCATTATGCAGTACTGCTCTACAACCATTATGTGGTAAGGCTGTTACGTCACTGATTTATAACCTGCCAAAAGCGATGTAGCTTTTGGAACGCCATTGTCGTTTGTTAGCCAAAATTCCGTTTTAACAAAATGACCGATTTAATTCAATTGGTCTTTTGTCTTCGTTTTAGTCTAATTTTGAGATTCAATTAGCGTAGTTAGAACCCTTTTTATACCTTAAACAAATTCAACCTCCGGACCTTAAATGTCTAGCTAAGAATTTTAAAGGAAATTCTTTACAGCTAATTCCATCATCAAGCAAACCTATGACATATGTTACAAAGAAAACTAGAATTTTACTCTATGCGTTTGCATACACTTTTTAATTTTTAGAGTGTTAAGCATCACGGTATATAGCAAGGAAACGGAATGGGCGCAATAGTTCAGAGGGCAATTTTATTTCTCACAAGAGACCTTTTGTTCTTTTTTTTCGTGTTTTTGATTGTGGAAAGTGTTCAACACATGTTGTCAAATTTAAAAGAAAAAACTCACAAAAATAAGTTTTAATTAGCTATACACGATAGATCATCATCGAAAGAAAAAACTCACAAAAATAAGTTTTAATTAGCTATACACGATAGATCATCATCGATTATAAAAGAAAAAACTCACAAAAATAAGTTTTAATTAGCTATACACGATAGATCATCATCGATTATAACGTCATTTTATACTCAGTATCTGTTACCTTACAAGATAATTGATTGATCTCCCTAAAGTTATATTTAACTTGATATTTTTCATCTGAAGATTTTGCCTTATTGTCAATTTTTTTGTTTTATGATGGATTTAATTTTGCAATAATTTTGTTGAAGTTTATAAACTTGTATTAAAATTAACTCAATTCGTGTTTTAAGCAGTTGCTACGTTTAACGTTTCATAGCTCTTTGATTTACTCGTCACATTAGGGGTAACATTTTTCATGTTGAAAAATGAGAAAAAACTTTGTATTTGAGTGTGATTTAGTCTTTTTTGTGTTCCACGCAAAATCGAGTACCACAATTAAAAACGGAATGGTTCAAGTAATATTTCATATCAGACCACCTTCCAGTGGTGATTTGAAATACACTCAATTTTCTTGAATATTTCGATGCCGAGAAAAACCGTTCTGAATTTTTCAGTTTTAAGTCTAATTAGAAACATTTAAAGCAGTCGATTAAAGCAATCGACTAACGTTCGTTATATAAAAGTTCCTAAAATAGGCTAAATTTAATTTTACTTATAAGACGATTTATCCACAAGGGAATCTTCACAGAGAACCGCTGTTTTGTCCCTGGTTAAGATTTACATGCATTTTTGTGACTATTTTTCTTTTGCTGGGTAATGTTGCTTCACCCTCAAGCAACGAGCACGGGTTATGGTGGGTCTACCTAATGAAATTAGTTTTGGAAATTTTTTGAAATTTTTCTTGGCATTAGAAATTTTCAGGACCTTTGTTGCCGATTATGTCTGTTTAACTGAATTATTAACCTGAGCATGGTGCTCTCATCTTACCACGCCCAAGATATGTCACTTATCTGAAAAAGTTTCCGTATAGATTTTTTTTGATCGGAACACTTAGTGCTGCTTGCAAAGCAACCAGCTACCAGTGTTACATTTGTTTATGACTCTAATCCATTAGGTAAACTTGAATTATTAGTATATTAAACCTAGACTGAAACTTTTGAAACACAGTATATTCTTTTTGCAAAACAGAAGCTTTGCAGATTATGCATAATAAATAATTTTCCTACAAGTATTCGCATCTTTTAACTATGATCAGCTGTAAAGAGGCTAATTAGCGGTAGACAAAACCTTTGAATAGTTACACAAACAGTTTTTTAAGCAAACTGTTAGTATTGGTTATCTCATAAGTTTTCCTGTTAAGAACAGTGGGGCACATAAGGGGTGGGTTGGTGACATTAAGTTACTCGGTAGATAATTTAAACCGGAATTATGCAAGCATAAGCGAGTCCCAAAAAGCAAGTGCAATCATTGAAGTATCTTCCCGTTGCAAATTGCAATGCATCTATCATAATGCAAGGCTCATCCCCCATTTCACTCGGCTGATCGGG